>NC_065515.1:11571125-11602256 GCF_006386435.1 Epinephelus moara | reverse complement strand
AACACACCTGAACACAACACCTGAACACATCACCTGAATACAACACCTGGACACACCTGAACACAACGCCTGAACACAACGCCAGAACACAACGCCTGAACACAACGCCTGGACACACCTGAACACAACACCTAAACGCACCTGAACACAACACCTGAACACACCTGAACACAACACCTAAACACACCTGCATACACCTGAACACAATGCCTGAACACAACGCCTGAACACACCACCTGAACACACCTGAGCACAACACCTGAACACAACACTTGGACACACCTGAACACAACACCTGAACACACCTAAACACACCTGAACACAACACCTGAACACATCACCTGAATACAACACCTGGACACTGAAACCTCCTGGCAGGACGCGCTTTCCAAGCAAACCAAAAAAACATGTCTGCATGCCCAAAGGCATATTTTTTGTGGAATCATGAAACTGACTTAGGTTATGGTTAGGTGTTGCATAAATAACTGGTCAGGTTAGAGCAAGGTTGGATTGGTGTTAAGGTAAGAGAAAACACAGACTGATGTTGCATTTGGTCACACAAGCTTTGCCACTCGAAACTTTGCATGACTTTGAAAGTAGCTACCCAAATGCTTCTGCCAAACATTGTTAAAGTTGTAGATTTGCTGCTCCACAACACTTATAATTTGTACCATCAGAAAATATGTCTCATTATGTATTTCTGCTGTTTCATGGTTGAAGTGTGAAACATTACTGACTCTCTGTTGACTCACTGTCAAACTAAAGGTCAAAGTGTGTCACACGTACACTGGTGTTATCCACAGACAGACTCAAACAGTTCCTTTCCTTCCCCTATTTTCTCTCCATTTCCTCCCCTCCATTACTTGACACTTTTAGACCTAACCAGATGCACACATTGACCATATCCTGTGTTTTTATTTCCAGTGTCATTCCCTGCTCAGCACTCAGCTGATTTTATCATCTCCATCAGTACATCATTAACCTTTAAGCAATGTATGTTTTCAAATCACGTACAGTGTTGTTTTTTCCCTCCCCGCTGTTGATTTAAGAAACGAGCCCGTCTCTAATGGTTTTTCTCATTCAGCGAATCACTTTTATGTATTTTCAAAGGCAGCCTTTCCATCATCTCCTCTGCCCTGTGTATCAACAGCAGCCTCTCTGCAGCGGTGGGAGTCTATCACCCCGTTTCACAGGAAATTGAACACTCACTCACGTTACTGTACTGTATATCTCAGCAACGTGCGATGAGTCAGGGTCTGACGAACATCAAAAATTAAAAACACATGCTTGCCCGCGTACACATATGCATAAACACACACACATACAAATGGCAGTATTCCCAGACTTTCAGGGGAGCTACATTCATACATCATTAAGTGAATCTTGGTGTTATTATGGAGAAGATGCAGTGAATTAGATGGCCTGAAAGATTGTGTCAGGGGCTGCAATCCTATCAGGACTGGATAATAAAAAGACACTTAATCTCACAGTTCCCCACAGTCCTTCTTTGCACACAGAATAAAAAATCCCGACGCCCGCTCTGCACTCTAACCGTCCTTGTCAAATTCTCCTCCTCCCTCCGTCCCATCCTAAAATATAAGAGCAATAATTACGACTTAATCTCCTCAATCTCCGCCATTCATCCGCCAAAATATTTCCCATGAAGAGGCATGGAGTTATGGCCCAGCAATGTAAAATGTGTTTATTACCTCCTCTGCAACGTGATAATGTGCCATAAAAATGGGTGCCTGTGCGTGTATGCATGTCCGGGCGATGATCAGCTAATTTATGAGGACCTTGGCTCATCAGTGGGACCTGGGATGAGAGACAGGAGAACGGCAGGAGGGGGTTGACTCAGCACATTGTCCTTCGTCTGGCGAGCATCAGTCATGATAAACAGGGGCACGACAGACGCAACAACAGCCAATCCGTCACCTTGTAGAAAGTCATAGAAACCGGGACGAGTCTGCGTACTGTCTGGCCACTCGACTCTTTCTCTGTCTCTGTCAGAGAGCGGCGAGAGGATGGGCTCAGTCAGGATAATGAGAGTAGCATTATGCTGGCTCACTGCCTGTCATAGTTTGTCAACATTCGAGGCACTTTAGTAATGCTCTTTCTCTGTAGAAAATGAATTATAAATCCACATCTGTCTCCCCGCTCTGTCCATCTTTACAGTGGAGAACAACCCATGCCAGACCAACCCCTGTCTCCACGGAGGGAGCTGCCTGCAGGAAGGTGATGGCTATAGCTGCTACTGTCCTCAGGGCTTCTCAGGAGAGAGCTGCGAGATCGGTGAGTCACTGCCCGGTCAGGGCTGAGCGAAAGACCTCAGAGGTCAGCAGCTGCAGGCAGATGCTGTGTCACTGTGGCATACGGGAAAGAGAGACGGGCATATGTTGGCATAACATTTACCAGATGTACCCTACTGTGCTGTGAATTCAGGAGGAAAGCACTAACAAGTTTCCCAAAGTGAGTTTTGTTTCCTTATTTGTTAGTTGGATTCAATCTCAACGCTCTCAAAGTTGAGAGGAGCTTTACTGTCAGGTCCAGTAGTTTTGGATCAAGCTGGTTGACTGAAAGTGAACAGGGAATATCCATATGCTGCGAGTCAGCCAGTTGTGACAGAGGTTGCTGAATGTTGTGCTATATGCACTCAGCTGTGTGTGTGTGCGTTTGTGTGCGTGTGCAGGTTTTCACCTTCTGCCCCAGGAGTAGTTGGCAGCTCATCTTTCCTCTCAGCTGTGTGATGGGAGAATGTGGCTGTCAGAAAATGATTGTGTGTGGGTGGGTGTGTGTAGGTGTGTGTGTGTGAGCTTGTGACTGAGACACGCAAGGACACATTGGCCACAGAGGAGCCCTGATCGGGATCAGTGAGAGATGGAGCAGCTGATTAAAGTGCTGAGGGAAAACAGGAAAATAAAGAAAAGAAGTAGATGTGGCACTGGCAGAAAATATCAAAGTAGACTTGAAGAAATTCAGCATCATGAACCTCACTGTGTTAGATTGAGCTGTAACACATCACAGTTGATACAGAGTCGTTGTCGAAGGCGTTCAGTCTGGCACATTGATTCTGGGCCCCGGCCAAAGGACCGTGGGTTGAACCATAGTAAATATTAGATTGCATTAGAGGCTGGACTCTTTTTGTGGTGTAATGTGGGCAATTAAAACTCTACTCTTACATTTATGGCTTTCAAGGCTTCTCTTTCTCTTAGTAGCTTTTTTTTTCAAAGCTTATTTCGAGCACTGAGCTCCATTTGCTGTATCTATTAAGGCCTTGGAGTAAATCAAAGGCCATTCCTGTTTTTATGATTAAATATGTGGTGTTTATCTGAGTACAAGTGCTGTAAGGATCAAGTTTAAATAGTCATTAGACAGATGCAACATCGAAATTCTTTCCCCTGACTCCCTAAATTGGCAAAGAGCACATTGAATCTTTTGTTAGTCCAACTTCTCTGTGCTCTGTGTTAAATATTCATGCATACAAAGACAACAGCTGAGGTTTCAAGGGTCAGTACTTAAAGAAGAAGGTCATAGATCAGGGGTCAGGGGTCATGTGAGACATATTGTCTTGGGTCTGATTATCAATAACCTTTAGTTCTTATACCTAAAAGAACATATTATGCAGCATTTAGGTGTGCCTGTGCATAAACACCATTGGTAATCAATTGGCAATCTGCCATTAGTATCAATACCTTGTGACAAATGCATGTTAACTGCATGAATTACACACACATGTAGTTTGTAATGATTTGCTGCAGTCGATGTGGTTTAAGGTTTGATATTGAATGAGGCAAACTTAATGTTTTCTTTTTTTAAAGATATTTTTTGGGCATTTTAAAGCCTTTAATTGATAGGAAAGCAAGTGTGAAGGGGGAGAGAGAGAGGGAATGACATGCAGCAAAGGGCCACAGGCTGGAGTCGAACCCGGGCCGCTGCGGCAACAGCCTTGTACATGGGGCGCCTGCTCTACCACTAAGCCACCGACGCCCCAACTTAATGTTTTCTTTGAGAAGCAATTGGAATGAATTATGGTATTTTAGCCTAAATGTCGGGGGGGAAGCACATTCATAAAATATTTGTTATTTACTGATTACTTCTGCGCTTGTGTGTCTGTCCTTCGGCTTTCTTCTCTCAGGAGTGTTTAATTGCCTTTCCCTGTGTTACTAAAGTGTTGTGATGTTGATTATGTTGCCAAACAGCTGCATATCTGATGTTTTTAATATTAATTACGGCCAAAGGCAAAAAGGTTAATTGCTTATTACAGCGAACGCTTGACCACAATTTTACCAACTTAACACATTGCTGCTGCAGAGGAAATAGGCCGTGAGGGAAGTGGGGCTTAATTTCAATGATGCATTGCACATCCGCAGCCTCTGTGCGCATCAGTTCATCAGTAATGGTTGACCATCTTACTGAAGGTCGTTTGCTTTCTCTTTTGGCTCCCAAACTAGTTTAGATACACCCACCACAGCCCCATTATAGCCCATTGAGAGGCATATAAACCAATATCCCCTGCACTGCCTTTGCTCTCCACGTGAAATGATTATTTAGGCAAAATGAGGCACCACAGCTGCAACGCACCTTAGAGGCTGTCTCCAGGACTTGGCTTGTAGCTGCAATTATTTGGGAAGAAGCGTTTTTGGGAGCTGCATTATTGATGGCCTGTGTTTCTACTGTGGGTCTGTAGTTAATATTTATGAGTTCAGGGGGAGAGAACGAGAGAGAAGCTGTGGACACCTCAGTGTTAGCACTCCAGCTCCACTAGATCCTCATCTTTAGAAAGTCCTTCACTTCATCTGTATTCCTAACTTAATCTAAATTGATTCGGGGATGTCAGTAGAGACGCACGAACTATAGCGTGGAGTACCCTTATTAAAAACCTAAGCTTAAGGTTATTGTTTGCCATTGATCAGCAGGACTGTTTTGTAAAGTCTGGATCCTGCAGCAGTATAAGTGATTAATGAGGCACAGCAAAGCCTGTCAGTTTGATGGCCATGTGTTGAGATACAATAATGAAATATATTTTCCTTCCCCACAGCTGGAATCAACATTTGTTCGCAGATATGAGAGAATAAAATATAGCCCATAACAGAGATGTAAACAAAATACACCTCTGCTCTGGGGGATTCTCCTCTTCCACTGATTATTTTGAGATTGAATAGCTAAATATTTCAGTCTTAATAGCTCTCGTAGTTGTTGTGCAACATCTTCTGATGCTAAGCTAGGGCACATCTTCAGTGATCATCGGGTGGTACGGTCTCTGGAACATGAGACACCCTCGCTCAGCCGACCCAACTGAGGTTGATCAAGCCTCAGCTTGTGCCCGAGCTGCACTCGCCCACAGATTCGCTCTCTTAATCCAGAGCCACCTGGAGGCTTTCTTTGCCGCCTCCGTACTGTTACAGATGGCCCTCCTCCTCCTCCTCGTCCTCTCGCCTGTGATGCAGAGTGCAGAGTAAGCCCTACAGAGTCCTGTCCCGCACAGCCTATGCACCCTACCTCCGCGGGCAAACGCTTCGCCTTCCAGTCTTGTCTGTGGCAGTCGCTGACTAAGTCCCTGTACTTACCTCTCTTGTGCTCGAAAGCCTCCTCCATACGGTCCTCCCAAGGCACTGTCAGCTCCAGCATGACTGTGTCCTTGGTTGCCTCTTGAACCAGGACAGTGTCAGGTCTGAGGGTGGTCTTTGCTAAATGCTGAGGGAACTTGAGTTGCTTACCCAAGTCCACCTTTAGTGTAGAGGAGCCCTGATGTTGCCGTGGTTGTTGCTTGTGTCCAGAGGATTTTGGGGCATCTATTGGAGTGGTATAATGTTCATGTGTACATTTTCATCGGTTTAAAACCACCTGAAGCTAAGAATAGTTGTGTTTTTATTTTCTTAGAATGAGCCGTTTATATCTACATACTGAGTGGGTCGTCTCCCACTCAGTTCACCATGTTTCTACAGTAGCCCAGAACAGACAAATCAAACACAGGCTCTTAAAAGGGTCATTCCTGTTTTTGCGTCGACCACTGTAGTTCACCTACACACCCTCTGCACACAGGAGACGTCTCAGTTATGCAACCTCACCGCTAGATGCCTCTAAGTCCTACACACTGGCCCTTTAAAAGGACTTAATATAAATCAAGCTCGGCAATGCAGTCAAAATACCACTTGAAATGTCTTTGTGCATTCTACAGAGTAATTCAGATTAAACAACCCACTCTGTATGCAAGAGCACATGGCGTGTAAACAAAGGGAAATAGCACTGAAAGTGTACAACGAGAACAAATTATGGAGGGATTTGAGATTTCAGGCGGCGTGAGAGCGTGTTGGCAACGCTGTAAAATGTGAAATTATGCTGTGTTACTAGATTTTAGCACTGATGAACAATTATATTCATGATATTACATACTAAGCTAAAAACCTAAAATAAAAGTCAGAGCAACAGACGCAGAGCATCCCTGTAACCATGGTAACACACCCTAACTCCCGCAGAGAACAGGTAGAGCCACTGTCTGAGATCACTCTGAGCATCATGGGTAATAGATTTCCCCCTGATGGTCAGAATAACTTGCTAGATTTGTTGCTAGTTGCTTTATAGAAATAAAGTTGCTGAGAGTGAAAGTCCAGCAACAAAGTCTATTGGGTGTGTGTGTGGGGGGGGGGAGAGAGAGTGTGTGTGTGTGTGTCAGTTACCCTCATGTGATTCAATCGGTGGGAACATCTACGTTCGCCCCAAAAGATTCATTGATTGTATGAGCTCATAATTCATATTCATATTAAATATTTTGGCAGTATAAAAAGACCCATGGCTTTAGCCCCATTGCTGTGCCTTAAAGCTACAGTTGGTAACTTTGATTCAAGATTCTGTGTGTTGTGCTGCCTAGTTTGATACTTTGACTACAGTTCACGAGCGGTGATTGACATGATTGACAGTTCCATTTTACTCCTTGGCTCTGATTGGTTGTTTTCGTTCATGTGCGATAAGGCCATTAGAAGCGCTACAAGGCAATAGAGCAGGCAGAGGAATATGATTTTTTTTTTTTCAGATTATCTGTCTCATTTAGTGCTGTTTGAATACAGTGACAGTTTCAGCAAGTATGACAAAATTATTTTTTATAGAAGTTGCTAGCTAACAGCGTTGGTGGACCAGTGTAAAATTTTTCAAACTGGTTGGATATTAAGAGTTGGACCAGACCAGACTGGTATACTGAATTTTATGCACTTTGACTCAGCAGCCTCCCACAAGTGGAGCATAATGACACCATGTCCCAACAGCAAACTAGCTTCCAACTATTATCCTATTGCATTGCATAATGTCTGAACTCTCTGTCCACATTGAATCTATTAAATATGCACTTCTGTCACATCATATAAACAAACCAAGTATCTATCAGCTGTGTGCTCCAGACCAGACTGGATATGTAACCACTTAAAAGGTGTTTGAGCAGCCTACTTGCTATCGTCCTATGTTTGTAATGTTACTTTTTAAAACAGAAAACAAGTTTTATATTGTGGTATTTACTGGAAATAACCTACAAAGTAGCCAACAGCAAGTAGCCTAGCTTGTTTTAAACGATGGTCCTATAGCTTACCAGAGATGCCCTCAAGCCAGCTGACACCTATGTTGATGTTTTTTTAGTATTGAAATATGTTGTGTTTTAATTCCTCAATTCAGCTTCATTATTCAGCCATTTTTCGTTCATTGCAGCGCTTTCAAAGTGAGCAACAGGTAGCCTATAAATAGAAATAGGCTGGAACGCTAGACACACAAGGAGCTAAGACAAAGTGGCACTGAGAGAAAACAAGACACACACTAAATACTCTGGTGAAGGGACAGACATTCAGACACAGGTGAAGTCATCAGAAGGAAGGGGAAATACACAGGGGCAGGAAGGGAGGTGATCTGAAACAAGAGGAGATGTGAGTGAACTAAAAAGGAAACAATATGAATGAATGAGTTGACAGGACTTGAGCTGTGACATAAACAGCACAAGGTATCGTCTGCTGACAGTTAGGACATTTCTTTCATCGGCTTCAAATCCAAAATGTTGCCATATTGCTGCAGTTTTATTTCCTTGAGAGATGAACTCTGCCATGTCTCCTCTCGTCACCTCAAAAAACACATGAACTTTGTAATAAACAAACACAGTGTGCACAGCTCTACCCCTCCCATCTCTGCTGACATTTGATCCCCTTAACGCTGCTGTGCTCAGCTCACAGCCTGTCAGACACTGCTGTCTCTATTAGTAAGTTTATAAACAAACATAACATTATGGTAATTGTCTTGTCATATTGCTTATTACTAATGCAATACAAGTTGGAATTAGAACAGTGGCGCGGTCACCAAAGGTTGCTGATGTAGGCTACTTTTTTAATTTGTAAGAATGTGTCATAATGACAAGTGTCAGTTCAGTCGGTTTGCAATAAATCAAACCAGTTTAAGCTCGTACACCGGACCGGATCAGCAAAACTGGAAATAGACCCAAAACTACAATGTGACCACTCCCCATACACATAAAGAGAGGTCAACTCAAAAATGATTGCCGCTGACATGTGAATTAAGCTAATAAGGACACTTGGTAGCATTGTTCTTTAATGGGACAGTCTTTACACCTATAAATGTCCCTTTGTAACCTCATATAACGGGTTTAAAAGTACAATACCTTCAGTTCATTTAGATTCAAGAACACAGAAATAGAGTGATGAGGTCGCCAGTATTGAACGAGTTCTTTTAAAGGTTGAGCTACATCCTTGTTTTACATTTATATTGCGTCCGTCTTGTTTTCCTTTGTGGATCTCAAAAATGAAATCTCATTCTTGTTGACAGCGGCAGCTATTTCTGTTTAGTTCAAATGTGGTTTGTTGTGGAGGAAACGCATTAACCTGTCTCATTCTATTGCCAAAGACGGGTCAACAAATCACTGTGATTCTAAGTGGAGCAGGAGTTAGGGAAATCATTTCTGGTCGACTGCTGTTTGTTCTTCAGAAGGACCTCAATCAGCCCATCAGTCAGCCAGAGGAAAGGAAGAGAGCAGGCAGGTAAATCATTTCGAGCTGCGAGACATTCGCATGCATCTGGATTAAGCGACAAATAGAGAGGGACCGGTAAATGCAGTGTTTCTTTCATGGCTTTTTGCAACAGAATCAAAATCTACTGCTGGTGTGCCTTTTGGATTTCAAATGCAGAATGTGGTGTGGGGGGGTCAAGATGGTAAATGATCCTCTTAAAAGGAGGAAATTACTCTGATCGCACAATTCTCTCATCCTGTCTTTCAACCCCTGTCCCCCTTCCTCTCCATCCATCTTCCTCATGGCCCTGTGTGGATTCCCCTCTTCCATTTTCTCCATCGTTTGCATGTTAAATTATCGGAGATAACCGAACCTGAGCTGCTGTCTCACCCTTTCTATTTCAATCCACTCGTCTCGTCTTTCTCCTGCCTTATCAGCCTCTCTGCTTCATTTCTCTTTATCTCCTCAAGCACATCAGTCAGAAACAACAACTCGAGTGCAGGTGGGCATACACATGTGAAAAAGGCAAACACGCCAACGGTACGCCATCCTATCGCTACCGAACAAACTTCACCAACATTCAGTCAGACTCACAGGTGTTTTTGAAAAACTCCCAGGTCAATTTCAGCAAAATAAATTGAATAGCAACATCCTCTATTGGTGCACACAGCAATGTCCTCGAGTTGGTTTTCTGCTCGACAGGAAGCACACCTGATGCGTTTTTTTATTATTATTATTGCACCTCCCCACACTCTCTTGGCCTCATTTCCAATCATGGTGATTAGATCTGAGTTTTCTCTCCCACTTCCTGCCTCTCGCCCTCCCTACTCATGTACGTTTTTATCAAATGTGATTTTCTCTTTCCTCGCGTTTATTACTCTGACCACATCTTCCTTTCGTTACCACCCTTCTTCTCTCTCTCTCTCTCTCTCTCGCTCGCTCTCTTTTATTAATCCCCCATTACTCCTTTCTTTATATTTTTTTTTGTCTCCCTTCTATGACTCTTTTTACTCATTTTTTCCTTCCTATTCAGCCCATCTCCTTGCCCTCCTCTCTTCCCTCCCTCTCACCCCTCCAGCACATTGCTCTTTGGCAGGACCTACAGTATTGAAATTGCTCCGCAGTGCAGAGATTGGGGTGAAAACAAACCTGTAGCCCCCGAGCATTTCTCCCACACACAACACATTTCATTTGCTGCCACACTTCCTCTCGCTCCCGCAACCCCTAACCTCTCCCACCTTCTCTCTCCCTGGCTCCGTGCTTTCGTCTCTTTCTCTCTCTCTTCCTCTGAATTTCCCTGTCAAAGGCCAATACAATTATTCATACAGAAATGTCTCTGTACTCATGCATAAAATGAAACTTATTCAAGCTCACACGTTCACTCACCTGCATACTTGAATTGCCAAATATGCTCACAAGGGTGTGCACAAAATATATTCTTCTTTTGACTTCTTTTTTTTTTAAATATATATATATATATATATATATATATATATATATATATATATAACTCTCTTCCTCTTACACAGATGTGGATTCCCTCACACACACCTGTTTGGGTCTGTCTTATATAAAACTAATATGTACCCAAGACTATATGAAGAGCTAATGCATTACTCATGTTTAAAGAGGCCATGAGAAACGCCCCCGCTGGGCCTCTGTATTAACTAATTCATCCTCTGAGACCCACTCCTCTCACATCAGCTCATATGATTGAGCTTGAAAGATTCATGAGGTTGAGGCTATTAATATCATCGGCCCCTAACCCACCTTACCAGTGTGTCCACAGATCTGAGGGATGAGGTCAAGGAGGATGGAATGGGAAAGGACGCGCTGTGGATGAGGATAATGGTGGGTTTTTATTGTAGATACACACAGACAGTTGAGATATTTGTCAGCAGATACCCCAGAACCTGGTGGTTTGAGGTGAAGTGAAGCAGAAAGCGAAATTGGCATGCTCAGAGCTGGAGGTATTGTATGCAATAAAGCTGACTTATGGCTAGAAGTGGAACAAAAGTGTGGGCAAGGAAGAGAGAGAGCTGCAGATAGATAGATTCTCAGTGAGTTGCAAGGGTATGTAGAGGAAGACAGATGGAAAGGGCCGGCGCTGCCATGCTGCTCCCCCCAGGACACCCCATTCAGTCCTTCATTAATGATGGAATGGATTTATGTGTTTGGCTCCAAATCCTCCAAGTTCTAGTGCTTACGTCAATATGTTGTCGAGTTTTACTGCTATTTCTTGGCTTCTACTTTTCCTGCGATGTTAGATCCCATGCTGGCCACAGGGTGACAGAATGCACCATGAGAAAGCGATGATTCATGTCATGATGGGCATTTTGATTGCTCACATACGGCACAGACAAGGATAATAGGATTAAATACTGGAAATGGAAATTCTGGTATTTACTGGGAAGTATTACAAAACTCAGTTCTCTTTTCCCAGCGAAAACAGCTCCAGGAGGTTTTGTATATGTGTGCCCCTTTGTGTTAGTGAACTCAAGACTGTATGGAAACAGTGTCGCCTCCTCTAAATCTCATTAGCATGCAACAGTCTCACCTTAAAATATTGTTTTGCTAGTAATATAACTGGATCTACTTTTCTGCTTCACATTTTGTGGAATATGTGCTCTTTCACTTTTTGCTGGGGGTAAAGGCCTTTGCACACCAAGTCCATTTTCTTCGTATGCATTTTTTGAATCCTTTATCTAAAGAAAAAAAAAAACATTAAGCAGAGAAACCTTGCAAGGTGAGTCCACTGATTTTATCACTTTATTTGTTGAAAAAATTCACAATACGCTGAGCTGTCCTCCCACATTGTCACTCTCTCTCTCTGTGTGGTCCAGATACTCCTCCTTGTCATCATCTGACCTGTTGAAAGTAACTATCTGAGATATGAAATTATACTATGTGTCCCGTTCCTCTCTTCCGCAACTTACACCACATTTTCTTTACTTCTTCTTGGTCAGACAACTCTCCGATCTGTTCAGACAGAAGTTGTGGACACAGTGTGCAAACGTGCCTGACACAATGTGAGGTCATATTTATTTTTAAACGCGCAACAATTTTGGATGAAAAACACGAAAACGGTGTGCAATGGCCTTTAGATGAGAAGGTGAATACGGCTCTTATGTCTGCACAATAAATATATAGCTACCATCAACTGCAAGTTAGCTTAGCTTAGCATAAAGACTGAAAACAGGAGAAACAATTTCCTGGAATATCACAAAATTTGAGACAAAATACCTCAATATCAATAATGCAATGGCAGTGTATGGTTATCTATTGGTGCTTTCACAATATATTTACACAGTGTGAACTTTTTGGCAAATAATCATCAGTAATGTGGATACAATAGCTAAGTGGGTAAAGGCAAATAATAGAGCAGCTAGAACAGTCTGGTAAGTTCAGAAATGACATCACCTTACAGCAGCTGTAGGGCCAGGACCCATGCCTTGTCTTTTACTGCCTAGCAATGCAGGGTTGGACACTGGGGACTACTCTTGTGCCTCTTTGCCTAATATGTGCCAACTCTCAAGGGTGAAGTTGCTACGCGACCATAACCAGCACCATATTATTATTTAATTTAATTTTTAATTTTATAAATTCAACTTTTTCACTCTGTTGTCTGAACACACACATGCACAAACAGGACCTATACATGCACAAAGTGGAGAGATGTCAGAATGGGGCTGCCCATGACAGGCGCTCCGAGCGGTTGGGGGGGTTCGGTGCCTTGCTCAAGGGCACCTCGGCAGTGCCCAGGAGGTGAACTGGCACCTCTCCAGCTACCAGTCAACGCTCCATATTTTGGTCCGGACGGGGACTTGAACAGGCGACCCTCCTATGGACTGAGCTACTGCTGCCCCAGTTATGGCTTACTTCTTCCAGGCGTTGTTTTTTAACTCTGTATTAGGTGTAAAAGGTTTTGCATGGGACAGATCAACTTACAAAAGAAGGAGAAGATATCTACTGGCTGTGATGGGTTGTTCCTTATAACATGACATACAGTGCGTGATGCTGTGTTCCAAAAGTTGAATTTTGTTTATCTCAGGGCACAGCTGTATACAGATGCTGAATATATACTCCCTATCTGATGCTGTGGCTGTTTGTGGTTGGCTGAGAGGGATGTGAACTTATTAGATTGCAGCTCTGTTCATCAAATCAGGTTGGGTTTCCATTACG
Source organism: Epinephelus moara (assembly GCF_006386435.1). Lineage (NCBI taxonomy): Eukaryota > Metazoa > Chordata > Actinopteri > Perciformes > Serranidae > Epinephelus > Epinephelus moara. Next base: position 11,589,081 of record NC_065515.1, on the reverse strand, counting down.
CGTGCCAAACGTGCCAAACGGTGCCAATCCCCTTTGATCTGACATCAGAGGTGACGGGACAGTCGATATAGAGATACATTTATCGTCTCCTCAGCTGTAAAACGCTCACTCTTTCCAGTTGGTAGGTCCACCATCTAACTAGCTCTCTGCCGTGCGCTCCAATCGCGCCTCTTTTAAAGGGAATGAGAGGTGACACTCTGATTGGCTTATTGAATGATACGCCCAAAACACACCCATGACTAATTCACAGAGTAAGTCCAACCCTTTTAAACTCTCCGCCATGGCGCACAGTCTGAAAACACGCTGTCTAACTAGCAAGTGACTGGGACACGCCCATGCGCTGCGCGCCTGGCGCTTTGCGTTTTAGACCATCTAAATAGGGCCCTTAGTCTCCATTTACAGCAGCGGCTTTGAGAGCGCAAAAAATGTGGTGTATGTTCGGGCAGACAAGAATTATGATATTGTTAGGGGTGGGGGAAAATAATCGATACAGCACAGTATCGCAATATTTTTGTGTGGCAGTATACGTAGTACCAAGTATTCATTTTCTTTTTTTAATAAATTATTAATATTACAAATACAAATTAGACTTTAGGTCGCCTACTAGAATAATATAATCAATAGCTTTTTCAGTCCACTAGAAACATTTTACTGCTGCAAATAAAATTGGCTGAAGTGAGATGAAAAGACTGAAACTTATTAACTTAAACAGATGTTGACAAAGTTTTCCTTTTCGGACATAATTTACAGTTGAAAAAAGGTAATACATCACATTATATCGCAATATATTTGACCAAAATACTCCTATTTAAAATCACAATAATATTGTATCTTGACTTCAGTATCGTGATAATATCGTACTGTGAATCTTCTTCTCATTCCCACCCCTAGATATTACAAAATCCAAAATCTAAGACATGTCTAAATATCTTGTCTCATATCACAATATTGATGTAATATTGATATATTGCACACCTCTACTCCAAAGGTAACAAAATCTGCCTATCAGCACCTCTAAAGAGCATCAATTAACACACATACAAAAACTAAATTGTTAAAATGCCATGTTGTGTATTTCATAATTAATTAGACTTAATTTATGTTTAAATATTTTGTTTTGCTAAACAACTAAAGCAGCCTTAACAATGATGTATCAACATATGACTCAGCACAGTGACTCAGATGAACCGTGCACGAGGCTGGATGGGACAGCGAGTGTGCAAATGGCGGAGAATGTGTCTTTCGTGTGATTGATGACCAGCAGTTTGTCACAGTTTGTCGGCAGCTGAGGAGCTCTTATAGGGTTATGATTGGCTGGCTCAGCCCGTATCCTCACGCCTCATTAATTCATCCACGCCATCGGGTTCCTCAATCAGCATGATGATTGGCTGTGCCCTCCCCTGCCACTGCACCTATACCACCACCATACCGAGAGTGTCTAGTTGGAGCTCCTTGGCCTGGAGCTGACTTGTGCAGTGATACACAGACACTGACACACACAAAGCTGGTTAATATAGACAAATGCAGTCATGATCTAACACAGAAATTCAGCATCAAACACGGACACATGGAAGCACACAGATACAGCCTCAAACAAATACGACCTCAAACACTTGCAGGTGTGTACGAGTGTGCAGTTAAACTCTGTTCACACTATATACGAGATGGCTGGACGGCGTAATTGCCCAGTTTTCAATCAGCGTGGACACTCCTTCCTCTCCAAACTCCTCAGGACAATGAGAAACAAAGGACATACTGGCTACGGAGATGAATGAGAATGAGCTGCAGTGTGTGTGTGTGTGTGTGTGTGTATGCACGCGCATGTGAGTGCTGCATGCAGTATCTCTCTGGTATAAACACACCTGCAGATTAATGAGCTGCTGGCCAAGTTGCCAGGACTAACCTCTCTCTCTCTTTATCTCTTTTTTCTCCTCTCTCTCTCTCTCTCTCTCTCTCTCTCTCCAACACACACATGCATGCACGCACACACACAGTTGCCTCATCTTTACTTATCTTCTTTGTAATTTAGTTGTCGGGTACAGTGAATGAATATGCATGTGTCTAATATGTGCTCGGTTTAGCTCAGCATGCGTGTGTGTGTGTGTGTGTGTGTGTGTGTGTGTGTTGTGCTGGATGGATGGAGGCAATGACTCTGTATACACTGGGTGACAGCTGTAGGAGGAAGTGAAGCATATAAAGGCTGGCCACGTAGAAAGCGGGACAAATTGATTTCCCATGAAGACCGGGGAACTGGGTTTTACACAGGGGGGTCTTATCAGTGTTCCAGAAACACTCCCACAGCAACACACTCATACAGATGCACAAACACCTGCACACTGCGACACAAACTTATATCATCAAGTATGAATATGGATCACAGAATGCTATTTTCATATGACAGTGCAAAAAACCCCACAAACACATACACTCGTGCAGCAGTACGCACTCATATGTTGTAGCTCGGTGGCTTTTTAAAGGTACCCTGTTTTGTTTTTGTCCACTAGCAGTGTTTTCATGTGTGGGTGCATGTTTTGTTTGCATCGCACATGTGATAAAACACAATGTAAATGCTGCCATTGGCTTCATTCTTTTCCACTGATCAACATATGGTGATAATGCACCAATAAACATATTGTGCTAACAAAAGCAGTGAAGAAGACTGCTAGCTATAGCAAACATGGATGAAAACAATACACCAGGAGCTACATGCCGGGTCCAGCAGAAGTCTGTTTAGCTCTATGTGCCCAGGGATGCGTAAAAAGCGAGTAATTTTATTCCCGGTAAGACAGACTTTTTTGTCATAATGTGCCACTGAGCAACTTTCATAGTAATGAATGGGACCCCACCTCCAACTCTTTATGTAGTTGTCTTTATGGCCAGGACACATTCCACATCTTTAACCACCTGGAAACCGCGAGGTCGGGCTCTGTGCCAACTTTCAAGAGTGTGGAGGCAGTTTGCGTCTGAGATTGCTAAGCAACCATTACGCCAGGGCCACACCGGACGTGGAAGCGCTGCGAATAGCCTCAAAGCGCCAAGAAGCGAAGCCAGTTTCCTTTCGGCGCCCATGTTAACCGATTGTGTCACCCACACCGGCGCCGCACAGCCGCCGCTGCAGCGATCGTTTCGGCGTCTGGTCTATTTTCTGCGTTAGCCGCGAGCGAATGTGTCAAGCCAGGCAGGAAGTCAAACAAAGGAACAACAACAGCATCCGGTCAATTTTCAGAATAAAACAAATTTCAAAATAAAACACCCCTTTTGACAAATGCGATGTATACATATGTGTGTGTGTTTATATACATATTAGTCAGTGGTATCTAAATAGTGCGCGATGATGAACACACATACTCACACACACAAGATAGAGAGAGAGATAGAGAGAGAGAGGGCCGGCTATAGGGGGTGGGGTTTGGGACACACACACGCAAACAGAGAGAGATACCCATGATGGAAAAACAGCCCCAAATGTGACGGAGACAACAGCTGGGAGCAGAAGCGCTTGTCGACCGGCGTGGAGAAATGCGCGTCTGATGTGAACGGGCTCGCGCGAGAATTTCGGTGCGCTGCGCTTCGCAGCACTTTGTTGGCAGTGTGGCCCTGGCGTTACCAGCACCATATCATAGCCTACTTACCAGAAATCCTGAGTGCAGAGACAGTTTTCTTTCAGGCATTGTGTGGGACAGATGTAATGCCATAGGTAGCCCACTAACCGCTTACTAAAATGATCAGCTTTTCCTCGACATTAAAGACAGACTGATATTTACGGAAGAAGGTAAAGATATCTGTCAGCTGTGATTAGTAGTTCATCTTGACATGACGTGCGGTCTGCGCTGCTGCGTTCCAAAAATCAGGCTCTGTTTATCTCAGCGTGCAAACGTGGTGCTCTGAAAAACAAGTGCGTGACGATGGCATCGTTCTTGCTTTTGAGTGGCCTTCAACACATCTACATTGAAAGCAATGAATTTAAAGGGTCCAAAAGATGTGGCATGTGTATGGGCACTTATAAATCCACGCAATGCACAAATGCACTGTGAAGCTAATATTATCTGTGATTAGATTGAGCAGCTACAGTGCAGAGATTTTAACATTAGGTGTCAAAACGTTGTTAGACATAACTTAACAGCAGTTTATCATTATCATCATAACCAGCGAAACTGGCAGCTTTATTAATAAATATAACACTATGATTATATTTGAATTATGATAACTGATGTAAATGAGTGTAATATCTTTATAAATGTGAGCTTAGCTGGATTTTTCCCTGACTAATCGACAACATTATTTTATCAGAATATATAAATGTAGAAACATGATAATTATGATTTTTTGTGTTACATAAACAAATGCAATGTAGTCTACAATATTATTATTGGAAAATAACTGCAGTTTAAATCATAATTGCAATCCTAATACGTCCTAAAAATCCTAAACCTAAGACATCCTCTTAAAGAACCTGGAGTTAGCCAAATGTTCTCTTTTGCTGGATGTCCTTCATCTTTCTGTCTTTGTGAGGATGTGTAGATCCTCACAAATGTGCGACCATCTGTCCGTCCACACATGTACACATACTGTACACACTACAGTGACCTAACTCAGTAGTACAAAGGGGATTTTTTTCCTTTATCTCCATGGTAGCGAGCCAGCAATTCAGAAAAAAAATAGCAGGAGACGAGAATGAGACGGAGCGATGAAGCAAAAAGGCATGAAAGAGAAAGAGACAGAGCAAAGATGACTGAGAGGATCACGTCTTTGACCAGGCGCGAATACGATCGACTGTCAAAAACAAATTAGCTGAGAAATAGTAAATAATTCTTCCTTAAGATTTACCAGAGGCCGTTTGTTTGGTTCATGAGCCATTTCTTTTCAGAAATAGATTCAAAGATTCGACATCAGAGCTGCCTGTACTCAGAAACACATCCTTATATAATTTCACTGTCAGTGATTAATTGATTCTGACAGCACTAAGGAAAAAATAGATAATTCCACTCTACTATTTCCTCTTTAAGTATGTCAGAAATAGCGACAGGAGGCAGAGAATAGCCTGTCATTCACCCCTCTGGGGAACTGCTCTACTTTAAGAGTAGAGTTATTGTATTTTTTAAGTGTGCACGCTCACAGAAGTAAGGACCAAGAGATACGGAAGGGAGGAAGAAAGGAGGGAAGGAAAGGTAATGGAGAGGAGGGACGGTAAAAGGGAAGGAAAGGAGGAAGAAAGTGATGAAGTCTGAGAGAGGGTGGAAAAGAAAGGATGCAAAGGCAGAAGGCAAGAGATGAAAAATGGAATAAAGGCAGAAATGGAGGAACAGTGAGGGAGAGAAAAGTAATAGCATAAGCAGTCCATTTTAGATGGAGGTAGACGTGTAGCTGAGGTGAGGTGTGTTAATGATCACACCCTGGGTGTCTTGGGTAGATAAAGTTGTCAAGGAACAGGCCAAACCCCACACGGCCCAGAGGGACGCTACCGCTGCTAACACCAGGAGCCCTAAAGGGACACCTGTAAACCCTCCTGACTCAAAGGAAATTAGCCCAGTAAGACCCACGGGGCACAGGAGGATAAACTTGCCATTTAGAGATCTCCAGAGGGAGGGAGAGAAAATAGAAGGTGAAGAGACTCGGAAGTGACTAATGAAAAAGAAGTATGGAAGGCAGTGAGGGAAGGAGGAGGAAATGACTGTGGAGGAGGCGAAATTAAGAGGAGAAAGGAAGGGAAAGTAAAAAAAAAGAAGGGCATGTCTAAAACGCTGATGATTCTCCGGGTCTATTCTTTATTTCCTGTTATTTTAAAGTCCTCCACTATCTCCGGTTTCCTCCTCTCTCCTTCTGCGTGGAGGACAGAAATAGAGAGTGAGCCTGTATGATACTGTTGGCACTGTGGCAGCTTGCTTGGCTTCTCCTGTCCCTGGCTTCTCTTTCCTGGCCACTGGCCCCCTCCCACACAAAATATAAACAGACACTGAAGATGGAGCCAGTGAGCACACACACACACATACACACACACATAGCGTCAGTGAGTGGAGTCAGACTGTCAGAACTGAGGGCTAGCAGAGCGATGTGAGATGTTGTGACACTTTACCTCATTACATTTTCCCAGGCTGTTATGAATGTTGCAGAAGTGCTGTCAACCAAAGCAAGGACCTGTCTGAAACATACTGTGGGCACACACACACACACACACACGCACGTCACAGACGCATGCACAATCACATATCCCCATTGAACACGTGAATTAAGATGAATCTTTTGCTGTTTTTGTATTTCATGTCGCTGTGTGATTTTTTTTTTGGAAATGTCTACAAGGCAGGTTTAAGGCTCACTTTGCTCGCTTCCCCTCGACGCACAAGAAAATCTGGTAAACCCAGACGATTTGGATCGTTGCCTGCGTGAGGCTCTCAGTACATCGTCAGAGCTCCAAGATGTAATTGCGTCTGGGGCTAGTGGTGAGGTAGCGTATCCCTGCTCATCCTAACATCTTAGCCAAGTAAAACGGGATGAAACATTGTCTCTATTTTCACCAGAAAACCCCAGGATGAAGGACTTTTCTCCAGACGCTGGATCCTCTGATAGGTTGATCAATGTTGCACCGAGCTCTCTGGAGAGCAGCACAGAGCCTTGGGCTGTACCAGAGCTGCTGTGTAGTCTGTCTGTTTTCCTCCTCTCCCTGCTGATCCTGATCTCTTTGTAATCCACCCGCACCCAAACACAGCTGAAGGCCCGGGACTCGACAGTATACTGCAAGCACACACACAAACAGGCATCTAAACAGAGGCACAAATGACACAAACGACTCACGTGTCCATTCAGGCAACACACACTCACAGGTGCCAGCACATACAGGTACAGTTAGGGGTGGGGGAAGAACTGGTTCTTAGATGCATCGCAATTCTTTATTGAAAGATCATGTCTCGATGCAAAAAAAGTCACTAATCGGAAATTAAAAACCCAGTTCTTGACATGGTGGTTGCTTATAACAGTTTAGAGGACCAGGCCGTATGTTTGTTACATATGACCTAATTGGATGGTGAAACATAACAGACACAAAACGTGTATTACTGTGACATGTTTACATTCCTCACATCGGAACCAGTTGGACAGTGAACATATTTATGTTGTACTATTATTGTATTAATAAGAGATCATGGAAGTTAATTAATCTGTTTATCTTAATTATGGATCTTTACAAATATGCATGTTTTACAAGTAGCAAGTAGTAGTGAGAAAAATAAATCGTGTATAGAATTAAAAAAATGTTGATGCATCAGTAATCATTTTATAATCATATCTTGGCCCCCTCAATCAGAATCAAATGTAATGGTGAGGTGTCTAGAGATGTCCACCCCTATATGCAGTCATATTCAGATTTGTGCAGTATGTATTATGTATTAGATTTAAGTTATATACTGAAAGGGATACTTTGTACTAATGCATTTTCATATCCCTGCCACCACGAACAAAAAGAGTATAGAAGCGGACTGAGAGAAAGACTGCCCTCTCTGTCTCTCTCTCAAACTCAGACCAAACTGTAAAACTAGGCAGTGCTGATCAAATTTAGAAACATATTTTAATGCACTGTTTGGCTGTAACATGAGAGTTTGTGAACAGGAAGTGGGCGCCATAACACGTATTGTAAAAATGGAGGCTGAAAAAACAAGAACAAATGGTAAAACTGAGGAGTGCTGACCATATATAAACCAAGATTCTGTTACTATGTTGATTATTTTTCTCACATTAAATGTTTTCAGAAACATACTTTAGCTCACCGTTTTACTGTATCCCAGCCAGGCTCACATGACGGCACCGACCAGCGGGACCGTTTACTTGTCCAGTGCAGTGCATTGTATTGTGGTAGTTGTAGGTTTTCAACCTCTTATATAACACCAATTTCCAAAGTTTTTGTGTCTTTCTACAGACTAGACATCCTAGTTTTATGAAAAGACCATCTTTCCAGCAGTGACATGCTTCTATAACAAACCTAACGACACTTATAAACACTGAACAAAGTTAATTGTGTTGGATTTGAGCATCAGTGTTCATACTTAACCATGAAAACTTAATTTAGTAACGTCATGGAGTTTGCAGTTACGTCACATAATCTTCACCAGAGTTTTCCCATCTGTCATGGATTGTAGATGTTCAAAAATTTCCACTTTTCTTTAAACACGTTAAGAACACCTTGTCCTTAAATGATTAGACTGAAAGTTTATTCTTGATCTTGGAAACAGCAGCACAAAACAGTCTCACCTCAAGGTCCATTTAGTGGCTGTTCTGGAGCTTTCACAACTTGCAAGCTATATCTGCAAATAAAATCATGTGCTATGATCAAAGCTTTGAAACAGCTACGAAAAGGATAGTTGTTGCTGCAGTTATCATTTCATAGTTTACTAACCATTCTCTGCCATTTGCTAAACAGAAGTATCGACTTCAAATTTTAAAAAGTTAATCAAAATTGGAAATCCAGCTTGGTGAAATGGACTCATTATGTAAGATTCCTTTTCCTTTTATGGCCACGTTGTAAAAAGTATATTCAAGTCACGTTCTAAAATCATTTTCAAGTATGTCTGAGATTACGGATAATGTGGAGGGACTTGTCTCCCTCTGCGAAGCCCAATATACAATATCTATTCTAAAGATATAGTAATCCTATCATAATTCAATACTAAAGACACAGTAATCCTGTAATTATTATGGGCTAGAAACCCATGTTAACCCTCTTTCATATCTTTAAAGACAATTACTTTGTTTCTAAAGCCAACATGTTGCAACCAAAGATTTTTAAGTGCACAACATATGGGTGGAATTTGTAAGTGAAAATAAATTAACACCAGTTAGACTTTATTTTTAAACCCTCTGTGCTGGGCTGCTCCAACGTCTTTTTTTATCCTGAGATAGCAGAAGAAAAAAATCTTGGGACAAATAGTACTGACATGAGCAGTTTCTTTTTTTTTATCATACATGTTGTGGCAAACTTTACATTCTAGCAGACCCAGAGCAACATTGGCATTAATTTGGGTTTGTGTTTCTGGCTATGAAGAGAAATACCTGGTTCAGACGCACTAGAGACTTCGAAAGGGCCGATCCAGCTACTTCTGGTTTTGCACTTCACTAACTTGAATGGAGACAACGATGATTTAATCATGCAGTTCTTCTAGACTTTCCAAATGTTATGAGACCAAATGAATCAAATCATGATTGTGAAACGAGTCATTTCTTTGAGGTTGTGACACTCTAAAAACTATCCACTGATCTACAGACGTCTGTTTCACAATTTAAGTCAATGGTAAAAAGTCTATTTGTACCACAGGGCATCACGTGACGGTGTAATTACACTGCTTGGCCACTATGGATTAGGGCTGCAACTAACGATTATTTTCATTGTCGACGAATCTGTCGATTATTTCTTCGATTAGTCGACTAATCATTTTATCGAAAAATGTGTTAAAATGTTGAAAAATGTCGGTCTGTCTCTCCCAAACCCCAAAATTATGTCATCTAATGTCTTGTTTTGTACTCACGCCAAAGGGTTTTAGTTCACCGTCATGGGAGAGTGTGTAAAGCTGCCAACGTAAGAACGTAAGAAGCTGCAATAAGAGTATTTTGGGGTACTTTCATAGTACTTTTCTATGAAAAATGACTCGATCGATGATCGATTAGTCAACTACTAAAATAGTCACCGATTATTTTAATAGTCGATTAGTCATCGATTAGTCGACTAATCGTTGTAGCCCTACTGTGAATATTGGCTTCAAAGTCTGTTCCACCTCCTGTGAGGTGGCAGGTTGGGGTGGTTGATGGGTCGCAAAACACAGGACTTAAAACCAGGAAACCGATGTTTGAAACCGCATGAACTTTAAGTTAGTTTAAGGTATGTTATCACCATCTTTTCCTATACCTAACCTATGTAACTTTACTTGCCTGAACCTAAAGACGCCCAACCATGTTTCTTTTCCTAAACCTAACTTAAGTAACTTCACGTTAAGTGTGTAACGTCATTCACAGGGTGCTAATTTATAGGATATCATATGAACCATTGTATCAGGATACATTGAACACTTTGTAGAGTTGAGGGGAAGTGCAGAGTCGGGTGATAATTCTATGTGCTGTCACTACAAGGGACTCCTTTCACATTACACATACTCATTTGATCCACTGGAAATACAAAACTATTGATCACTGCAGCTTTAAGTTATTTCTGCCAAAGGGACCAAACAGTGTGGAGACAGAAAGAGGCTCTTACCCAAAAGAGTTGGGAGTGTGAGGCGAGAGCAGCTCTGTGTAGCAACTTGGCATTCACACACATACATCAAGTTTATGCTTGCAGCTGTGGATATCCATTCTGCAAACACACACAATGTGCTGTGCCAACACACACACACACACACAATAATACAAACATTCGATGAGTGTGTTTTAGAAACACTTTCTCCCCTGCGCTGTTCACACACACAATCCCAACACAAACAGACACATACATTCACTTAAACACACACACAAAAAAAAAAACATTTTACACTCATTAATGCCGCTGTACACACAGCACACACCCGCATTATAGTTATTGACACGACGCAACATGGTCCATTGAGTGGGCCTGCTGTTTGGACGAGCGGCGGTTCAATAGAAAGGTATCCATCTTTGTAGAAGGGCATGGAAATGTCAATGCCCCTCAGCCAGCTAAAGGAAGTCAATCATCCAGGGTCTCGCACAATGAAAGATGACAAACACAAAGAGCCTTTCAGTGAAAACCTTTGTGTGACAAACATTTCCATTTCAAAGCCTCCATTTTACAGGATGTCATGTCAATTTATTTTTACATAATGTCGGCTGTGCTTCGGAGGCAATTAGGCGAATGTAAAAAGAGTGACCAGATCTGTCACTGCTGTTGGTTGATAACGGGGCAGGCTGCCACCCAGTGTGTTTGCTGGAGTGTGTTTCCATATGGGTGTGTGTCACAGATAGAGTGATTGAGAGTGTGCTCGAATCAATGCGCGTTTTCTCCCATGATATCGCTCACACAAAAAAAGTCTTCCTCTGTGGCATTAATGTTGTCCCTTCGTGCCCTCCGTAGCAGCCTGTCAGATGTGAAGTCTTCAGGTGGCATTTACTGGTTCAAAGGTTCTCTGTGTAATTGATCAGGCTGCTGTTTGATCTGTACGGCTGGCATTTAGTCTACAGAGAAAAATGTGCTTTTCCCAAGCTCTGTTAGGACAAACTGGCTTTCGAATGCCTGTGCCTGCCACCTGAAGAATTTGGTACCAATGGATCATGCAGTATATAATAAGATTTCCTCTGCTCGCCATCCACCCTACGCATGTACCTGTGCACGATTGTGATGCACGGATGTCAAGCCTTTCTTTCTCTACATAACCCTTTATTTGTTCATCTTTTCATGTAATGAAGCACTTTTTGCGAGGGTTATTCACAATGTGCCAAAGCAATTACGCCTGAGACTTTTGCAGAAATGGGACTCCAACTCCTTCAAAAGTTTCCCTCAAATGTTAAATAGCTCTAAAGAAAAAAACAAAAACAAAAAAAAAGGTCACACGTAGTACTAAATTTCACCAACACTCCTACAAATACTCATTAGGTTGACAGGCAAATGGCTGCAATATTGACCTTCTCAATAGATGTTTGTGATAGTTCTGGCACTCAAAATGGGCGGCCGGCATCTGTACTTCCTCTGCACTGCACTCCAGCTTTCACAGCACCAAAACACAGGACCAACAATCACTTAAAATCAAATTCAGAACGAACCTCTTAAGACTTCCGTGGAGGAGATTGTAGCTATTTTTGTGTCAAAGCCAACAAATGCCAAGTAAAAAATATCTCAACTGCCTCTTGCTTTGACATTTCCTTTTTATTTGATGTTGCGGGTGAATATTTATGTGTTTGGAGGAGAGAATAGGACATTTGCAAAACAACTCACTGCTGCGCAATCAAATAGATGACCAAAAGAAGTCAGACGACGTTCAGTTCATTTTAATGAGCAAGGGGAGAACAGATAAGAATACAGACATTAAACGCTGTGGCTGTCATCAGTGAACTAAAAAAGGCTTTCTCTGCAATTGAGCATCATTAGCTCCTGGTATCCATATGTTGACCTCAGTGCTAATTTCACTGACCAGAATCACAATGTATAACATGTATCTCAATACATACAAAGTATAAAACCTGAAAAGGATCAATACCCAATGATACAACAGCACTTTTGTACCTTTGTGGATGGATGCATGGTTGCATGTGGTGTTTCTTCCTCCTTTCTACATCACTGATAGACACGGTTGAATGTGGTCAAAAGTGCCCTCTATTGCACCTGTAACTGCACCCTGCAGTGACGTCAACCGTCAACACATTCTGGGGTACACTTCTACATTTCTGCAGCAAAATGGGATGCTAAAGCACTTGAGGTCAGCAAAAACAAGCTGTGTTGGTGCCCCTGTAAACTTGGCTCAAAATCGTCAGTATTTCTCAGAGACATTAAATATTCAAGTAAGCCACAATCAAACTTTAAAAACATTCTGAGTTATTATTTATTATGAGTGTAACTCCAGCTTTGGCTGTAAAGACTGTGTTCTAGTAGGACCCAATCACTCATGGTAGGAAGCTGATTGAGAAAATTATGTGTTCGGAGCCTGTAAGTTGCTCTTTACAAAGCCTCATGTCACCACTGAAAGGCAGGAATAATTAGTGTCTTTAAACTGTCAGCTGTAGACGTTATAATCTCCATAATCCAGCATTTAAAGTCAGAATTTATCGATCTTTACATGTAACTTAACATAAAGAACATGATTTTATCAATCTTAAGCCTCATTTTCGTTTAGCTTGACTCGACTCGATTTCACTCAACTCCCTTTTGGAGCCAGGTCCTTTTCTCTCTTTTGTTTTCCAATGGGGATACTGCTCCCTCAGCGAAGTCTGGACTCTCAGTAGAGCTTTGATTCTCTGCCCGAGCCCGATTGGGCCTGACCGGACCCACTGGGTTTGGGCAAAGCCAGGCTATGATTTCTCAATATTCCCCTGGGTTTGGATCAGGTTGGGTTCTCATCAATTCTGACTACATGTTTTTTTTCTGTTGTGTTTAATGGGAGAACCACAACGGAGAGATAGGGACAATGACAGAACAATGGAGCAATATAGTAGAGAACCGGGGGAGAAAACTGGAGTGGGAGCAAGAGACGGATGGACAGTGAGAAGGGTGGAGGCTGCAGGGCAGTGTGGTTGGCAGTGTTTGCTTCTGCCTCCCCAGCATTGGTAGAGCTATGCAGCACTAACATGCAGTGGAGAGCGGTGATTACCATCTGCACTCTGCACAGCCATGGACCACCACGCACACTTGCAATGTGACAGACACTGAGAGGTACATGTTCTGTCAAACCTGTTGTGTGCGCAAGACACAAAGCTGACAGACTGTTGAAATAATAGAAGGATGAGAAGAAGCAGAAGTGGTGCGAGGACACTTGTAAGCCCTTAGCTTGTAATAAATGTTTTTGGGGGGTTTTTACAGTAGAAATTTTGGCTTTTAACGGGCTCAGGCCCAAAACTGCTGCTGTGGGCTCCAATCAGGCTAAAATAGAAACTGTGCAGGTTCATGTAAGGACGGACAGGCCTGACTTTTTGGGCTCGGTCTAAACTCTAGTTCTCAGCCGATTACCTTAGCCACACCGCGTGGAACTGCCGTGACATCATCTTCAGCATGACACTTGCTGATCCTTTCATCGGCAGCCAAACAGACGAACGTCTGCCCTCCATCAGTTGCACGGCATAGTGTTCACTGTGTACGTAGAAAATTGTGGTTGCTATTGACAGAAACTTGGCTATTTAAAAATGGCAGGTGTGTGCAGGACATCCGGTCTCATACTGGTGATAATTCTCTCTGTCCAATCTGTAGTCTGTTTTAACACCACTTTCTTATATCAGCTCAGGTCGCTTGGAAGCTCGACTGAGGTGGTACCAGAAAAGAAGTACTCTGTACTATCCACACCTTTTGCTAATGGAAAACCAAAAAAAAGCAAATGGAGCTGTGAGGTACCATGCAGTGCAAATGTGGCATTAGGCCCAGACAAAATGCCACCACGTCTAATGCTACTCAATTGACACGTTAATAGGAGGAATTTTTGGCATAAGAAATTACCAAAAGGCTTTAAATCCATTGAGTGGTGTGTTTATTTTGTCATTTGTGTCTAAAGTGGTCTTTGAATTAATCCATAGACCTCTCAGGATTCTCTAATACTCACTTGGAGCCCTGATAAGCATTTTAAAGTGAATGTTTTTTTAATCTGGAGATGAAGACCTTTTAAATCTTCTGGAAAATCAGCCACTATTAATCCTGACCCTGCCTCATTACTTGAGCACAGGATGTTCTCCACTGTTAAAACAAAAACAGACTGTATATAATAAGTAGTTTGTTATTATCTTGTAGAGTTGATAAAGTTTGTCCTTTTCAAAAATCACTTTCCACTTCCTGCAGAAAGTTATAGTAAGGGGCATTCCCTGTCTTGCATGTGTATAACCATGCCGTACTTTTTATGGCAGACTTACTAGACCACTAAAATATTATACCATGTTTTAATGCATGCCAGGCCTTGGCTGCAATATCGATTCTTCTCTCCAAGCCTTTATTACCCTCTGAGTGGACTCTCTCTCTGCTGGACTCTTCCTGGCTAAACCCACAAGGATTCATAGCCGTGAAATTGCTGATTGCAGTTGAGGTCTCATTTATAAAACGGTGAAAGAGCTGTTTAGTTTTTATTTGGCCTGAGCATTCACGAACGCCGTGGCCGGGGTGTAAATTGAAAGCGTAAATCTCGTTGTTGTAAAGTAGAAAAAGACCCTAGAGAGGTGGCAAAGTCAGAAACGGAAGGACAAGAGTGTCAGGAAGGTGATGGAGTTGATCTCAGGCTGGACGTAGCTCCGGTCGAGTACACAGGTAATAGAAATTTTATCTGATCTATTGGACTGACAAAATAATCCCAAAAGGGAAATGGGGAAAGGCTGACCCAGGGCCTCCTCTCACCCGGTTTCTGTTTGCTCTCTGGTTCTTTCTGTCTCTCTGTCTCTTCCTCTCTTCCTCTGTCTCTTTTCAATTATTCATACGCTGGTTTCGACACATGCCAGCAGTAAGCCTCCAGATATTCTGTCAACCGACACCACCCCCGGTTTGTGTGGCTGCTCTCTCACTATCCTCCCCCTTATTCCTCTATCTCTGTTTCCCCATCCTCTGTCCTCACACTCGCCAGCTACCCTCGGATACACACAGAGAGGCGGCGATAAACAACAAGAGCAGGTTACATATTTATCCACAATCAAACATTCCCATCCAAACTATGTATTTTTCAATCAGCAGTGAACCGCATTTAATCCTCAATTTCATATTTGTGTCTCCTCTGCCATTATGTTAGCCACCATCAACTGTTCACATTCATTTGCTGCCTCTCCTGACAGACTCAAATGAATAATGCTGGTTTAAAGAAAAGCCGGTAGTGTCGCTAGTGTGTTAGCTGCACCCAGCAATTACCACGGTGGCTGGCACCTGTTTATCCCTCCATCCATTTCTCTGCCAGCAGATAAGTGGAGCACTGCTCTCCTCGACTCCCTGGAGACTGTGCTAGTGCCCAGGCCTGATTTTGTTGTACTGGGGAGCCAGCCAGAGAGTCGCGGACACACACATACAAATGCACAAATGCAGTCACACAAACACACACACACACCGCCACCTGCTTAAGTTGGATGGGTCTCTCATTAAGCCAGTTGGGCAGAGTGGACATTGAGTGGGCTTTGAGTGGACAGGCCTGCTGTGCTCTGGCCCTCAACGCGCCGTTTGAGTAGAGGTGAGCTAGACACCGACAGACACTGAGGGACAAAGTGCTGTCATGACCATATGGTGCACAGGGGTGACAACACATTTTTATGAAATCAGTTATTTAGATCGAGCATGAACACCTAAGTTAAACCTCCACTCAGGAATGTTTAGCTCGCCAAACGATGAACTGGAAACACCTCCTAAATTACCTCAAACACATCTCTGGCAGATATGAATTTCAATTTCTTGCCACATATCTACACACATGCACACAGTGCCAATCAATGACTGTTATAAAGATAGACAAGGTGTCTCTACTTCCTCCCACTGTACAAAAGTCAAAATGTACTGAATATGACAGCTGCCACCTTGCAATGGTGACATCATTTGGAGTCAGACGCTGTGTCTGAAATCATTCACTTATTCACTACTCTCTACTCACTATATAGGGAGATCTATGTACAGGACGATATAATTAGCTCACCTGCAACATGAAAAAACACTTTCAGACACCACTCGGGTCATTTTCTCTGCGCTGTTAATTACGTTGTTGCTGTCGCACAATGAAAACATGTAATTTCAGTGTCTGCTGGTGAAGCGTCCATAACAAATACTGACATGCATATTTGTGATAAAAACATAAAATTATACTGAGCGTGTTTTCCCAAATTAATAAATAACGTTACAAAGTAATTTCTGTGTTGTGATGTGTTGTGAAATGAGCTGCTCAAATTAAACATATTAATAACGTTACACTGGCAGACAGGCAAGAGAGCAGCACAACTGCAACCTGTCCTACTAATGTAAGTAATTTAACCTTTGTTGTGTTGAAGTTTGTGAATTTAATGTATGCAACATTATGCATTTGACATTACGGCACAAATCAGAGATAGTAGCGACTCAGCTTGCTAACATTAGCTAGCTTTATTAGCCGTACTCTGTACAGTAACTGTTAAGAACTTTTTATTTTCTAAATAATGAATATATTTATCTGTTCATGAACTGACGACTACACATTAGATTGACAATTTATTACATGGCAAAGAAAAATGAGTGAAACAAACAAAACAACACATCATTATAAGTTAAACGTGTACAGCAGGAGGAGCAATCTCTCTCCTCTCGTCCGTCTCGGTCCCACCCCATATGGGACTGTTGGTTGCACACTACTTTTCACGGTGCATTGTAGGATACTTTGAGTAAGCTATACAAGGTATAATAATTCCCACTTTACATTGGGACAGCACTACAAAATGGTGAACTCACTATGAGTAGTGGGTGATTTTGGACGCAGCCCGAGTCGGCTTAAGAGCTCCCTCTGCAGTATGAAGTTCTTGACGTCCAGCAATTTGTAAGCGATCGCGAGCACACAAATTGGCACATACAGCTGTCAGTCATGACGTCAAACCCCCTTTGTGTTGGATCAAATGACTAATTAGAACCAACATATCAGAAAAATGAACACCTGAACATACATCAGTGTGATGCTAACTATCTTAAATGCCAGAAGTCACCAACCAAAATGTTTTGGGGTTGTGCTGTGAGATTTCAGTTTGGCCCACATCCGATCCACTAACATGAAGGGGGAGGGGTTTATGACCTAAACTGCAGCCAGCCACCAGGGGGCGGCCGAGATGTTTCAGCTTCACTTTTAGCTAATGTATCACCGATCATCTGTATGCATTTCTGCACAAAGACAGTAAACATGAGTGAAGCCATGCCATATCTGAAGCTACTATTGTTCACAAACTGTCAATCTTGCATTGCCAAAGCTCCACTTCATCAATATCGAAGAGGCCAGCCATTTGATTGGTTGCCAGTGAAAATGCCACTCTCATACAAGTAACCAGAGATGGGGACTCGAGTCATTGTGACTTGGACTCGAGTCGACTCGAGTCGCTGTTTTAATGACTTGTGACTTGACTTGACAAAAAATAAAAGACTTGAGACTTGACTCGGACTTGGAAGTTAAAGACTCGGGACTTGACTTGAGACACAATGACTTGAATGACTTGAGTGTTATTCACATCATGTTTTCGGTTAGAATATAAAATTAATAAATTAATTTAAAATATAATGTCGATTACCCGGTAGGAGTGCAGGCTGAGAATGGCGTTGTCATGATTGGATCACTACCCTGTCAATCAGTCATGCCCTCTCTAC
>NC_065515.1:11547933-11570687 GCF_006386435.1 Epinephelus moara | reverse complement strand
TTGACTTGCCCAAGAAAAAATGACTTGGGACTTACTTGAGACTTGAAGGTTAAGACTTGAGACTTACTTGAGACTTGCACATGTGTGACTTGGTCCCATCTCTGCAAATAACCATAAGTTACTTATGGTTGGCCTGCAAAGACTAGTTAATATCGAGCACTTTTGTGCTTGAATTTCTTCTTACATCTGTAAACTTGACGAGATGAAGGTCAGTCTACCCCAGCTGTCTGGAGTTCCTCTATGTTGCTTCCTACGACAGATAATATCCACTTGCCTATTGTAGCCCCTCTAATAGCTGATGTTCAGAGCTGTTTTTTATTGACCCCAGCGCTCCTAAAATCCAGCGGGTTCCTCTGCTCCTTGCCAGAGTGCTACAGTGCTTAATGATGCCAGATGCTGGCTCATATTAGGCCCAGTAGCTGTTTTGGGTTTTTTCTTTTTTTTTTAACAGCTGTCCTGGCAACCTGCTCATCTGTTGGTTTACAGCGTAGACGGAGGGATATTTTCAGTGTCTATCATTCATCACACATCCTATTTTAATTACATGGAGTTCCTCAGAGGTTCATTCGGGGATCTGTGCTCGTGTAGTCGTATTTAATATGGATTGTTTCCAGTCTTATCGTTCTGTTTTGTCCAGCTGTACATGTTATTTGCACTGGAAATACTTCTGTATTCTGTATTTTGTATTTATGTCAGTCCACCTGGGCTCCTGCAGGCGGTGTAATTGCCTCAAACAAGTTTCTATGACGTGATGCCTGGTTGGTCTGAAATACTGCTGTTTGTCTTTTAACTTCGACACCACACCATTTAACACCATTAACTGAGCGTGGTCTATCTTCACTGCAAAGCACCTCAGAGACTGGGGCCTCATGTTTGATGGTGGTTAACCATCACAATTGGCCAATAATCCTGCAGAGTAATGTTTTCACTCAGTGGTGATAGCTGGGTCCCATTGGTGAGTTAAAACTTTAATGATCTCTAATAAGATTATGTTACACTGTAATAAAGGTTCGCGATGTACATAGCTTACATGGCTGGCTCAGGACACCTCATGCAGTTCATGATTATTAATTATCCCAACCTCTCAGTCAGTTAACCCTGGATTTATCAGTAATCTTGCAGTCTGTCAACAACTGTTTACTTTCACTCATTGTACTAATGGCAGTCTAGAGGCCTGTATTCCTGAACGTCGAAAGAGCACTTGGTCACACAGACATCGGATTAAAGTGGATCACCAGCGATTTAGTATTACATTTTTTAAAGTTAGGGGACTCACAAGAGACAGATTAATTAGAGAATTGTGAAAATTAAAGCATTACAGGCTGAGATATCCTGACACTCAGTCCCTAGTATGAGTCAAGCCCCAATCCCGTTGGATTCTACAATTCCCAAAATGCAATTCAACAGCATCTTTCATGAAACCCCCTCTGCTTTCTAAAGCGTCTTCATACTTCTGCGTTGAATTGATGCCGTACCTATGGTTTAGCCTCTGTATGATTGCGTACCCACCATAGTCTGACGTTCAACTTCCCAGCAATGTAATGTAGTGGGGACGCAGACTTGCTGTTTGTTTTTGTAAACTGAAAGCCTTTCCCACGATGGAAACAAACCTTTTATTTCAAAGATAACAGACAATAAATCAGAAAGACAAAAACCCCCACACAATAGCATTTGAAGTCCTGTGTGAACTTTAAATGAGCAGAGGAAATGTCCACTAGCCGCTGGTCTTATTGATGCAATGGGAATTGTGATAGGCTTATGCTAATAACATTAGCACATTGTATAAGTGGGGAAAACTTGTCAATCAAAAGACAGTTGTTTTGCCTTTGAATTTTGTGAGTTATAATGAAGCTGAATTTTGCAATATTACTTTTGTTAAATGTTGCTGTGGATTCTGGCTTCATGAGAAGAGGAAAAGTCTGCTAGCTCTTAGGCTAATTTATGCAGTGTCAAATGCCATAAGTTTGTGCTAATAGTGTTAGCATGTTGTATTTGTGGGGAAAGGTGTCTAGTTAAAGGCAGTTGTTTGTCTGTGAATGAACGAATGAATGTCTGTGAGTTATAACAGAGTCAAATTTTGTACTTTTGTTTAATGACGTCACTGGTAAGCCATGTTAATGTGTGTTTTATGTGCTAATTGAATCAATCAAATTTGACAGCACATCACAGAAGCTCAACACAGTGGCATAGAAACCCAAATGCCAGTTAGCATTTTGGAGGTGTAATAGCAGAGCGAGGCTATGACACAGGCTTTGGGTAGAGCCTATATATACAACTATAAATCAGCCTTAGATGTTCACACTTCCATTTTGTAATGCGGGCTTCCTACTGCAAAAAAAATCAAAGTCTCAAGCCCAAACTGAGCTCATCCAGATCAGATGACACTATTATAATATCATCATACTTTTTTAGTTTGTTTTCTACTTTCAAAGCTCTCTAGAGCCACTGAAGCTGTGCAATTGTTTTTAAAAGCTGAGCAGCGCTGCTTGTGACGAGTAAAGTTAGCTACAAAGTCATCAATGATTTGCCAGCACTGCCCTAAAACTTTGGATCAGCCCTCCCTTTGATGTCTGATCATCTGAACTGGACTTAAAACTAATTTTCTGCAGTGCTGGATGTGTGTGGCTCTCTTCCTATCCCCGCTGTGTTATTCTATTCTCTTTTTATATTTTATTTTTCCACCCCATCATGAGTCAGACAGACAGACGGTAATACATGGATATACAGCGACACACTAAACCAACACAAATGTCATCTCATTCTGACTCCTCCGGCGGGGTCTCTACCTCCTGCATCAAATTCAGCCTTTAATATCAGCCAGCCCAAAGCGGGGCACCAGCTATGAAGCTGTCATGCTGTTTTATCCAAACAGACTCTTCCACCCCAAACGCTGTCTGCCTGCAAAGCCCCTGTAATCCAGCCCTGAAACTTGCCAACTTCCCAGAGTCACAGATTCACATCACCTCTCCCCTCGCTTTCATTACGTCGCCTTTATTCTCTGTGTTTTTGAGCATCTCTTTCTAGCCCCACATCTTTCCTCACTCCTCGGACTTTCTTCTGCCTCCCCACCCATCTCCATTCACTTCTTCTCCTCTCCACTCCCATGACCTCTTGCCAACGCCCCAGGGATTTGCTCAGTTGTTGTGATGGCAGAGGATTGTGGGATACCAGCTGCAGTTTTAATGATTTTGCCCCCGGGCCCAGATCAGCCAGAGAAATACAGTTACCATTTTTCAACGGAATAAGAACTCTCACCCCTGCGACGCCTCTGCGAAATATGTGTGTGCATATGTTGTGAATTTGCATGTGAGTGTGTGTATTGTGCACAAACACTCAGACTTTTCATTTTGCATCTAAGAGATGCCGCCTGACTGGCTGCATTGTTTTGGTCACTTTTGCACATATTAAAATGAATTAGCATAGAGTTTCTGTAGCTACTAGCGAGACAGCTTGTGCATCAATGTGGGCAGTATTGTTGTTGAAGATGGAAGCTCATCTGACTGAATGCTTTCCTCCCTCTAATCTCCAAGTCTCTCTTTCTCTTTCTACCTTCCACCGCACTCTCCCTCGCTATTGCAGAACTGCAGCACGTCCTGCAAACACATTGCAATTAGCATCATGCGCTTCAGTGCATCCCAAACCGCTCACTGATGAAGTTCAATCAATTCGCTTTAATTATAACTTTCTCAGAAACACCTCTAATCTCTCCAAAAGTTTGATCTCTCTGGGGTTTGTTCGGTGAAATGCTGTGGCAGGTAGTTTAAAAAGTAACCGTTTGGAAAGTGCTATGAGCGTGTGTGTGTGCACCGAGCCTGACTCGCCCCCTGTCTTTCTTTCTCCCCCTTTCTCTCCTTCTAGACATTGATGACTGCCAGTCTAATCCATGCCAGAACGGAGGAACCTGCATCGATGAGATCAACTCCTTTGTGTGTCTTTGTCTGCCCAGCTACGGGGGAGCTACTTGCGAGAAAGGTAACAATGTGGATGAAAACTCTGCTTTCCCATTTTACTCAACAATGGGGTGTGTGTTTTGTGGAAGCAGAGAGCGAAAAAAGAGGAGGAGGAAGTCTGGGAGAAGTAAATTGACGGAGGATGGTGGAAATGATTGAGAGTCGTAGGAGGAGATGGCAAAAATGGATAAAGGAGGAAGACAAGGCAGAGAGGGATGAGACAAAGAATGTGGAGAAGCAAGGTGATGTGACAGTGGAGGTAGCACGATGAAGATAAAGAGGGGGAAGGGAGGGGAGATGAGTGTGAGGAGGTGGCACAGGAGAGCAAGATGATGCTCGGATGTGGAGACAGAGGTGCAGAGCAAACAACGAGGTTGAGGAAGATGGAGTTAATGAGGGTGTGTAAATGGAGACGGTGGAGGCGGTGGAAGTGGGAGGAAGAGGATGTGAATGTAGACAAAGAGGTGGAGGAGGAGGAGGAGGGAGAGGGAAGCCCTTTGGAATAATGTATCAGGTTTATACAGGACACCTGCGTCCAGCTGGTTTCTTTCTCTCATTACAGGAATTCCCCCGTGACAAGGGGGTTGCAAAGGAGGCTGTTCACAAACTGTATGTTACATGAAAACATGGCTGGCATGTTGGTGCAAAACAACGCTGAGGAAAACCAACAGCTGTTGTATCTATTAGAGTTTGATCGTTTGAATTTTGCACATTTTGATAGATAAAAATCCTGATTTTTTTTTTTTTTTTTTTTTTTTTTTTTTTGTTAAAAGGAGTTGAGTAGACATTGTTACACTGACAGTTGGGAAAATACTTCTAGAAAAACAAATTGAAGAAATGAGGAAGAAATGCACATGAGCTGCTACTATGTGCCAGATTATCTGATGAAATGATTAAGCTACAATGATAAATTCCCAGATATAAACATATACAATAAGTAGGGCTGCCCCCTAATGGTCAACGTGATGTTAGTCAACCAGAAAGGCCATTAGTCGGCAAGATGTCATTGGTCGCTTAGTCGCAAAAAACAAACAAAAAAACAACAACTATAAAACAAACATGAAACTCTATGAGGAGCTGTGCCTTGTCAAAATAGATCAAAATATATGCTATATGACTGGACCATGTGGGAAGTTAATTTGAAAGGACAGACACAGGAAGTGGCCACGCTCAGCAGTCAGACAGGAGTCATGTTACAAACCAATCACAGCCGACAGATATCTTTCCCTTCTTCTGTAAATATTCAGTCTGATAAATACGGAAAAGTTGATCATGTTAGTGCAGGGCTACCCAGAGCTTTACATCTGTCCCACAGACGAAACTGTAGGTCTACACACTTACAAACAGCACCTGGAAGAAGATCAGCTCTGCACTCAGGATTTCAGGTAAATAGACTATGATATGGTGCTTGTTAACATTTCTTAGCAACCTCAGATGCAACCTGCCGCCACACTCTTGAAAGCTGCCACAAAAAAGGCACAAGAGTAGCACCCAGTGTCCAACTTTGCGTTTTCCATTTGGTTAAAGACGTGGCATGTGTACAGCCCCTAATTTCCAGGGCTGGTACCTGCGGTTATTCCACAGGCTAGTTAATAACATGTCGGGCAGGAAATCCAAAGTGTGGGATCATTTTGAGAAGGTGAAGGACGAACCCAAGGTGATATGTAAACTCATCTTCATTGGTCGACTACAAACGTGACGTATCATCTGAAACATGGAAGTAGCTACATGCCCATTAGCCCACAGCGTCATTAACAGGCGGCTCGCTCAGTGTGTGACGTGCACTTGTAGATAAAATATAGGCCTATATTAATGAAGGTTCATTAGTACGGTTTTGTATTTCTCTGTAATGTAGCACAGTGTTAACAATGTTACTGATACTATTCTTTCTCACACCTTCAACTCAAACCATTGTGTTGCCCCGCCCAAAATATATAACTTAATAATTAAATTATTTTCGTAAACATACAGGCGACTAGTTGACTGATGGTCCTAAATGACGCCTATTGGTCGACTCGTGTACAGGGATACAATGGGAATTAAATACATGTGTGAGTTTAGAGTTTCCTCTCTGACTAACAATGCAATTACTGAATAATGCAAACCTTACATCTCTCAAACACAAGATTTAAAATAGCACAATTAAAAATTAAAGGATGAAAGCAAAGAAAGATAGTTGGAAAGATAAAGAGAGTGTGACATTTTTGGTGGAGGAGATATTTTTAGGAGATGAGTGAGAGAAATGGACCTGCACTTGTATAGAGCCTTTGTAGTCATCCGACCACTCAAAGCACATTTTACACTACATGTCACATTCACCCATTCACACACACATTCACACACTGGTGGCCAAGGCTACCATACAAGATGCCACCTGCTGCTCAGTTTTTGACACACTCACACACACTGATGGCACAGCCATTGAGAGCAATTCGGGGTTCAGTTTCTTGCTCAAGGACACTTGAGGAGACTGCAGGCTGGAGGAGCCGGGGATCAAACTGCTGATCTTCTGATTGGTGGACGACCCGCACTACCTCTGAGCCACAGCTTCCCCGAACAAGGGAAAGGAGGAGGGAACTGCTCTAAATTACATAAAACCAGTCAGGTTCCACTGGTCCAGTGTGACCTTTGACCTCAACTCTCAGAAGATCTGCCTTTTTTTTTTTCTGTGTGTCTGGCTTCCAGTGTCGCGCTCTGCTTTTTACAGGTCTGATGTGGGACTCTTAGGGCAGAGCGATCGATGAAGAGAGGAGGGGGAGTAGAGAGTGAAGCCAGAGAGAAGCAGCAGACTAAAGCAGGATATTTTTAATGCAGTAGACACTACAATAGGTTTGGCAGGCTCTATCAGATCTTTGCACTTCGCTTTGTGCGCGCCGGTTTGTTGGCTGAACTACAGTAGTTTGGCACAAACCAGCACTCACTGACTTTAACTGTCACTTTTCAGCTGGAGGTGACTCGTGGAAATGTGTGTCCTTTTCTCATCCGTTTCATCACCTTTGTTTACATCTCTGTGCTAGCATCTGTTGCTAAACTTTCTAACCAAGCTTGGGTTATTCCCAGAACGGCAAAGTCATGACCCACCCAGCTCTCTCTGATTGGCTAGAACACATTGCCTTTGTTGCTTGGGTTGGTTTGGTTGAGGCAAGGGGAGGGAGATTTATGAGGGTAAGAACATCAGGTAAAGTAATCAGAGGCAGAGCAAGGGCCGAGACCCATGCCATGAGGTCAGGTGCTGGGTGCTGCTCTTGTGGATACTCTGTGCCAACTTTGACTGGCATAAGGGAAGGTTGCACCGAATGTTACTAAGCAACCATAACCAGCACTGTATCATAGCCTACTTAACCAACACATTCTCACTCCGACCTCGTCACATTTTGACGTTTGGTCATGGACTTTCCACATCGAGATATGACGTGCAAGGTACCCTGGGTGCGTTGGTTGTTGACATTCTGGGACGCCATGTCAACTTCTGCCTGTTACATGCATTGACTGTTTTCAAAATACACTTGCAATGTAAAGTTTGTATAGAGTCTCTTTCAAAATATATGCACTACGTCGGTAATACGCTGCGAGTTCTTTACCTTCAACAACAAGCGCACGGGGTCACCTATAGAACACCTACCTCCCAGGTTAAAGTCGGTGGTTGTTGGATCCATCCAACACCCCTCCCACCCGCCCTGCTTGGATTTACGCCTCCTCAACTCACGTTGTTGTCCAGCCCCATTTCACCCTGATGCTGCTGGTCGGTGTTACACAATAACGGATCATGCCGACATGAATAGATAGCTTTTTATATCAGTGTCTAACACTGGAAGTCGATGCCCAAGCGCCGGTATTTGATGACTTCAGATCGAGACCAGGTTGACTTGAGAAGATGTTATGTGTGTTATGTCTATTACTAACATGACACACTTTAAAACTCACCAGACCAACCAACTACCTCCACGACGCAGTCCCAAGCCTCATTCTTTGTATTTTGGTCTCTGTAACCGAACAGTGACACATTATAAAGGACTGAGTGGGCGCGAACGCAAGTTATAAACTTGTCGATATCCATTGTCGGAACAGGTGTGCTGTAGGAACTAAAGTTACATGGCTTGTTCTCTGGGACCCGCTTCATCCAAGCACGTCAGCATTCTGATTGGTTGCCGCCTAACGTCAGAGCTTACTACCATAAAGTTAAATGAGTTTTAACTCCCCTCCAGAGCTGCTCTGGTCGCTTTGGTTGCCCAAGACGCGCGTCTGACGACCAGGTCACCCAAGTTGCTGGGCTCTCATTGAAAATGAATGACTTCTGCCGTTTTGGAAGCTCTGGTCGCTGTTGGTGTGAACGTACAGTTAAAATGCTTAACTTCTCCATATTTATCTCATAATGAGGGATGAAAGGAAAGATATCTGGCAGCTGTGATTGGTTCTTTCAAGTCACATGACATGCAGTGCACGTTCCTGCGTTCCAAAAATGTAACTTTCTCCGGGCGCAGCTGTCAAGCCCTGAAAAACAGCCGGTTGGAAATGTTTGCATGCTGCAACCATCTCGCTCTCACTTTTAAGTGCACCTTCTGCGTGTCTATGTTGAAAACACTACATCTGAGGGTGCAAAAAATGCTGCCTGTGTTCGGGCCCTAAGGCAGAGTGAGCAGGTCATGCCTTCACCATCCTGGGGAAAAACATGCTCGGGGGTCTGGACCTTATTAAATATTGGTAGATAAACATGAGGATTAACAAGAGGATTAAGTGGATAGAAAAGAGGGAAAGTCCGACAACTTTACTGAAGTGCAGTACTAAAACGTTTGAGTGCCTCTTTAGTCTCTTTATACTCGTTAACTCTTAGCAGCCTTTTTTGATGTTTCACCACAGCAGAAGCAACTCTGGTATCGGCTTTTTGGTATTTCCCTGTGGTCATGGCTGCCTGTTTAATATTCATGCCCCTCCTGTGGTGCGGATCATACATAAACAAGAAAATGAAAAAGCCACAGAGACTGTACAGTGTATGAATTTGAATGCAGTGCTGTTTTCAACTGTGTTTTCAGGCAGTTTTAACCTTACCTGAAATGTACAGCCTCTTTAAATCAGGGCAGATCATTAAAGTGTGAGGAGTAGAGACACTTGATCAATCACATCTCACAAGTTTTGATCATACCAGCCTTCAGTTTTGCATGTGCACCCTATCAATGGTGCTTTTTTTCCTCCCTCCATCCCAAACATACACTCATCTCCAGAGCATGCCTCTCATTTAACATGCACTGGAGCCGTGCGTACGTTTCCTCCCCCGCTGCGTTGCCGCCTTAACGCCTGATTGGGAGCAGCAGGTCCAATCGTGTAAATCTAAAGTCTCTGTTTTCCTGTTGCTTTTATCTCTCGCCGCTCCGCACTCACAGAAATATAGGATTCAGCTGTGAAAAGTACAATTCGCAACAGGCATCACTCTGCCATTTCAGCGTGATCTCAGTTTGATATCCGGGGGGTGGTCAAAACGGCGACACGGACGCTGGAAATGAACTCATTCGTTCCGCCGAGGCTTCCATCCATTTAAATGTCATCCAATTGGTCCCTGTCTCACTAAAATGGTCCGGTTCTCTCCGTCTCATTTGCCGTGTGTTCTTGACTGTGCGTGTGTGCATGTCCAGGTGTATGCCCCATGAGCTAACAGCATCGGATGCTGGGTAGATCTGGTTCGCTGCTGGCTCCCTCTGGCCTGTTACCATGGTGATCCCATCTGAGAGTCAATAATTGTAAGTTGACAGGGCTGAAGTCCTCAAGCAGATGCACAGAGAGAAAGAGAGAGGAGGAAATGGTTTGTTGTTGTGCAGTTTTTACAATCATATTAACGTTTGTTTTGGTGTTGACGAGGAAGTTGGTTTAGAGCAGGTTTTTGTCTGCAACACTTTGAAACTCAGGGGCTTTAAAAGTTGATGATATTCTTCTGTCACTTTTCAGCATTTTTCATATTATTTTACTGCAGTTGTTCCTGTGCGAAACACCTGAATCCCTCCTCCTGCAGTTAGTTTTCAGCAGTTCTGTATCAGTAATGAATGGATATTCGGTAAAAAGAAGAGGCAGTTGTGATTAGAGTAACAGAGACATCAGTCAGTTGTTTCTCTCTCCTCTCATCCCGGCACTGATTGTTGAGCCCATCCTGCAGTTTTTTTGGCTCGCTGCCTAATCAGTGGAGGCAGAAACCGAATCTCTCTCAGCCCGACTGCAGTGAAAAGTGACGGAGGAAGCATTAGCCGGTTTCTTCTCATCAGCTCCTTTTCCTCCAGTCTGTCTTTTTATACATCGTTCACTCTGGGATTCACTTCCCTCTGTCTTTCTAGGGAGGAAAAACGACATAATGTGCAAGTGTAAGAGTGTGGATTTGTTACTTTGCTATTCCACTACTGTAGACACCTCTGTTTCATGTTGCCTTCTCTTTTTTTTCTCCTTCTTTTCTCTCCCTACCTTTCTGCTGTCACTCCCTGCACTCCTTGCATCTTTTTGTGCCTCTCATCTCCGGTGCACCGCAGGACGTTTTGTCACTCCCTGTGAGTGTGTTTGTGTGTATATCTCTTTGTGTCGCTGTGTGTATGCATCTATGTGTGTGTGTGTGTGTGTGATGCTCTAGCATTTCTTGAAGCTGTGAAGTTAGAGATCTTTCAGCTAACAGACCTTCACACAGCCACACATTCGCATATGTTCCTACTTGTGAGGACTCTCATTGACATAATGCATTCTTCATCCTTAGCCATCACGACTACACGCCCAACCCCAACCTTTAAACTAGGTCTTATCCCTCACGCAGCCCTTTGAAGATGTGAGGAGCTGCCAAAATTTCCCCACATTCCCAAAGATTCTTCACTGCTCAGGGTCTTAAAGTCACATTTGTCCCCACAAAAATAGACATACAAAAGCACAAACAAACATCCCCATTTGCTCTGCTTCTTTTCTACGTCGGTGGCTCACTGATACATTATTTGCCACACATACAAACAAACAAAACTCACTCTACCTACCCTTGTACCCTTCCAATTATCAAAAGATTTTTTTCCCTGCCTGTTTATTCAGCAGCAGCTCAGACGCCAGTCGAACACTTCCCACTCCGAGCGGTAAACTACAGTGTTGTGCAATAACTCGTAGTTACAAAACAACCCGCTAAATAAAACAATAATCCTCTCCCTCTGTTTCCTAACAGCGCTAATAATCTACAAATTGGAAACAGGAAGCTTGCGTTAAAAGGATTGTGTAGCTAATTAATCCCATGGTGTCTGGCTGCTGCTTGGTTGTCTGTGAGAAATGTGTTTGCATTCACCCTAAACTTCCAGAGCTTCCTCCGTCTTCTCCTCCACCGCTTCTGCTTCCATACATCAGCATTAATATTTATTCATTTTTTCTTGACTTTTGGGAGAAAAGTGCTACATTCCCCAGTAGGCTGCACAGCTGTTACTGGCAAGTGTGACTGGCGACAGGTTGAGCATGCAGAAGGAAAGACACAGGCGAGCATGCCGATGAGTTTAGCCGAGCAGTGTGTTGGTGGAGTTTGCAGCCTTCAGGAAGTGCAGACCATTATACACCACAACTATCCATTGAAACCAATATAAATCCCAAATAAGTCACAGTGTTCCAGGCAGGACGGCTCACTCATTCCACTGGCAGGAGATACTGCTGGCATACACACACACAATACACACGCATGCTCAGACGCACAGTAGTCATTTGACAAGAAAACAAAAACTAGACAGCGTTACAGGAAACCTAAAGAAAAGTGGAGCACAACTTCCCCCCAAAGAGGACGGCGGGTGAATCTGGGGCAGACAGATAGGAAGACTTTTGAGCACGTTGACGCCAACAGCAACACCAGTGCTGCAGATTGGAAGCAGGCAGCAGACAATGTGGTGTAGTCTACACACTGAGACTAATGAGGAGGAGAGCAGACTGAGCTGACTAACAGCGGTGGGAAATGCTTCAGAAAAGCTCCAGATGCAGTCACTCCGTCTTTGTGCACTTTTTGTCTGACCTCGTATTCTACCTTTTCTTTCATGTATGCATGTGCTTACACGGAAGGTTGTTTACTTGTAATTTAGAGTCAGTAATTGTAGATGAATGATTGAATGATGTTTGCTCTGAATTGCACATTACCGAAATTTGGGGCATTTTGAGTGTCCTCTGATTTTTGGAATTGCTTCCACACTGGACTATTCATGGTTTAAGTCCCAATGCTAATGTCCCGTGTAGGGATGTCACGATACGCAGATATTGACGATAACCGTGATACTTAAACATGAAACATTGATATCATGTTAATTATACATGCATGATAATACTATATAAATAATCCAGCACCTCTTAAACAATTTCCATTTCTTTCTTTTCTTGCGTTGATTCTCTCCCCCAATGCCACCTGGTTGCTTTATCACTAGTAGCCAGTGAGTGTAATCTCTCTTTTTGTATGATTTTTCATCATAGTTATGGTCACACACTCTCTCTCCACCTCGCGACACTCGTATCTTGAGTGTAATTTATTTCCAACAAGAGACAAAATGCACTATAAACAAGGTTAAATTTGACTGATAACATTATTTTTATCTTAAATTTTCTATAGGTATCTCGATAATATCCTTATTGTGAACTCTTTTGGCCACAATCATCGTGTGGTGAAAATCTGATATCGTGCCAGCCCCAGGTAAGTGCTTATGCACAATGTAGAGTATCTGTTACATAGGGCATGCCTGACTTTGCAGGAGAATAGAGTTTGCATCCCCTTACTGTCCATCACTTAACATTTATTTTTTACTAACCGTAACCACAAAATTTAGCCAACCTTACCCAAGTGTTTTACATACGGTGGCATATTAGGGCGATTGTAATTAAAGAATAAAAAAAAAAAAAATAAAATACAAAGCCAGGGGACTCAGAAGAGCGAGAACTGACAAGATTCAATTTGTATATTTGCACAAACTCAGAAGAGCGAGAACTGACAAGATTCAATTTGTATATTTGCACAATAAAAACTTAGATATTCACATTTTCGGATGTTATGGGATCAAATTTTTATTTTGTTTCTTTGCAAATTATTAATAATAAATCATATATACATAGCCCCATCTCATCCATATGTGTCTATATGTTTTACAATGTTTGCGGTTGAAATTCCAGAAAGCAAAATTGACCTATTATCTCACCCTTCCCTCCCCTCCCCACCTGGGCTGGCTTAGGATGACCTGTGATGGTGACAATAAAAATAAAAATAAATAAATGAATACAGAAATAAGTAAGACAAAAAAAATGAATTATTAAAATTTGTATTAAAAGTTATACATTTGTAAGAAAAACTCTGAGATTAGGGTCACAAATTGACTAGACCCAAAACACAAAGCTTTAGTGGTGTAATGTTGGTGTTGGTGTAATGTAAAGAGCACTGCTGTTGATTGATTTGCAGAATCGACCAGTTTTAACAGTCTGTTGGTAGCGTTTGGTTTCAAGTAGTGTTGTCATAAATATTGATTTATCCATACATATCAATTCTGAATATTTGAAACGGTTTCAGTGCTCATTTTCTACGGTATCTATATTCCGGTACCAGCTATGCTGTCTCACTCTCTCTTATCGCTAATGTTTGCTACAGTCATTCTGCTGCTCTTTGCTGCAAACCAAGAAAAAGACAGCTGTATTTTTCAATGAATATTTTAAATTGTATGCCCTCAATGTCAGTTTTTTTCCTGTGGTGTTAAAATGGTGTTAAATAGTAATAATTTCAAGGTATTTTATCAAAGTTAGAAATCCAGTATCATGGCAGCACTAGTTTCAAGTGGGAAGACATTGGGTCAAAAGGGAGGTCAAATACAGAACAAAAAACAAAGTTAGAGTGTCAGTATCACACTTTTTATGAATATTTCATTTCAGTTAACTGTGCATTTTTACTCGTCATATGAATACTCCAATCATATGTATGCCTCTGTCATCAGTGGCACTCTTGTTCGAAGTAGAAGTTTCTACTGATGTGGGGTCAGACCAGGTTTTGACCATCATCAGTGTCAGTCTCTCCGTCCTTATCATGCCATGTCTTCTGAGCCAGAGATGTCCACTCTTGAAATCCCATTGGTCAATTAGATACGTCACTCAAGGCTTATCTCCTCTCCACACTCTTGTTAAGCCACAGTACACTGAGCACTTTGGCTGAACTTGTGATCTACAAGCTTCTGTTTGATGTCTGATAGTCCCTGCGTCTTTGTTTGTTTGCTTTTTGCTTTTTTATATCATTGTGCTTGGCGTGGGTGGTTTAGTGACTCAGCATCGGCTTTCAGAGTTGACAGAGAGGCTGAGAAGAGAGGCGTTTGAGTTCACCGACTTCACTGCGATGCCTCTCTGCTCTGTCCCTGACTGCTGCCGCTGCCTAAACTGGCCACTCAGCAGAACGCTTGGCTCAAAATTAATTTTTGTGCATCCTCCGGGTCTTTAGAAGCTATTAATGCTAATGAAGATTCATGCGTTCTAATAACATGTCGAGAGGGACACGTGCCAAGACTGAGAAGAGAGGGACCTGGAGCTTCTTGGTTTAGCTCGCTCACAACCGTCTCCAGAAGAGAATAAACACAGACAGAAACTCAGGTGCAAACATAAAAATATCCCTGAAGTTCTGCCTGAGCCTGGCACAGGCTATTCAAATGGAAGAACAGCAAGGCATCACTCTCACTCCATATGCTATTGTGTTCAACACTTGCCAAATCTCCCTCCTAACAGGAAAGCTGGAGAGATGAGGGGGTAATTTATTCTCATTCAAAGTGCTTAATTAGACAATGTTCCTGAAGCAACTGTCATTCTCTTCTGCTGAGTGGAAGGAAGTTCAGGCAGAAAAGAAAGAAGCAGTGAAGAAAAGAGGGAGAGGAAGCATCAGAGCAGGTGTTACAATAGATGAAAAGAGAAGAAGAGATGGAGGAAGAGAGGAGAGTCTGTGTTCCTTTGCTGTGCATTAATGAACGTTTCTGATGGAGCGGTGTAAAACACTACTTTGAGCTGTGCTAGAGGTTTAGCACGCTTCTGTACTTCCTCTTTCTGATACTCCCCCGAAAATTGTCAAAGCGCTCTGATTGCAGAGTTACGAGGCCTGGCTTGTACTATCACACTTCCTTTTGTCTTTCATTAACTGTCGTCCTGCAGTTTTTCCAACACAGGAAGTTTTCCAGCAAATTCTTAGAAACTTAGGAACTTAACCTGCGTTTCAGTCTCAGGAATCATGCTTCAGTTTTGGTTCCTTCCTACTAAGGTGCCTGCTCATGTGTGGTATTATATGACTCTGCATTTATTCGGACTTGCAACCGTGGCTGCATGTCGCAAGTATTAGAATTATGTTTGAAAAAAGTTGTGAAATGAATGAACTAATGCCCGTTGCAAGCTGGCAGTACAACACACTGTCATCCCAGATCATCAATTACCTCTTCATGGCCCTCAGTATGTGGTTCCAAGGCCGAAGGCACCCTTTGGAGACTCAATGAGATGTATTCTTTCGCATCTGTATGTGATGCACAGCTGTCTTCTGGCTGAAACAAGTTGTAACATGTGGCTGATGTTTTCAAAGGGTTGTTGTTAGGTTTAGGCAACAAACTGCTTGGTAAGGTTTAGACAAAATTCATGTTTGAAGTAAATACATCACATGACTGATGTAAGTATGTGACAGATGGATAGAAGTTACTTAACCTTACGTTAAAACAGCACTGACCTATGGTTTCACACAGGACACCGAACAGCCATCTCCTGGATGAAAGTTTGTCTGACCCATCCACCACATCTCCCTCCCATCCTAGTCAAACTCTCTCGCTCTTGGCCGGAGTGATGCTAGATGAAACTGCTGTGACATCAACTTCAACGAGACACTTGTTGATCCTTTTATTGGCAACCAAACAGAGGAACGTCTGCACTCTGTCAATTGTACGACATAGTAGATGGCATAAAACCCAGTTCAGGCCAAAGTTTCATGATGAGACAATACCATTTTAGAACTTTTTTACCAGCCAATCAGCTTGTAGCAAAGTCAGCTGGTCAAGTCCACCTATGAGCAGATGGCGTGTTCACTTGCTGTGGAGTTCTCTGACCATAGCCCTCCATCCCTGCCAAGCCTGAGTTTGCCTCATTTATATCCCCACTACTGCTGGCCTCCATCCTCACACTGTGTTGGTGTTGGACGGTGGGTCGGTGCTGCTGTTCTTTGTATGTGCGTGTGTCACACACACACAGCCTACTTATTCACTGTTAATCAGTGCTTATTATTTAAATCATTGCAGCGTATTAACGAAGAATGCGGTCCATCTGAAGCTCTTATCGTTTTATGTTCCATTAATAGTAGAAATGCAATTGCAGATAGTACCTAGAGTATTACCAATTTTTAGAAATCACATTACTTGCTGCCCATGCGAAACAGGTTCACTTGTATGTATGCTCTTTACATTAGCTGCACACAGATGAAGCATTTTCTGCCCACTCTTTTTTACAGTAAAACTGATGCAGATAATGGAAACATAAGCCATTTTCACACAGAGATCACGTTATAGGGTTGCTACTAAGTCCCTTCTGTGTGCCACCTTCGCATTTTTACACATAATCAAACAATGGCATCATACCGCCCCAGTGTGTGATTTTAGACAGCATGCCAGCATCCTGGAAGCAAAAGAGGCATGACTGGTGTAACATGTAACACAACAGCATTGGCCTCTAGTGTGACATATAACATATGTGTTGGCACACGCAGCGCTTTTTAACAATAACAATGGCATATCATGGCAATAACAATCATTTACCGTCTGTGTAACATGGCAGCTTATCTTGTTCTTTGCTTGGAGGGTAAAGCGCCCCTGGACTTGATTGTTTTCCCAGTTTGCGGATATTTTTAGCTGCTGTTCTTCTTTGAGTTAGCTGCTAACTACTATTAGCTTTTTTTTATATCTCCCAGCAGTAAGTCACACACATACGATGTCGTGAAAACGTCACGCCTGCCCTGTCCATGGTCTCGTCTTGCTGGCTGACCCTTTTACACAGACTGGATTCAGTGCTATTACTACCTCCACTGCCTGCTTAAATGTAAGACAACTCTGTCCCTCCTTTCTCCAGTCGTACCATTTATAAAGAACAGCAAAGTGGAATAATGGCTTCAGATTTCCACCAGGAACAGGCTGTGTGAAAGGGGCTATAGACTTAGATTTTGGGTGTGACACAGGGGACACTTTTTGCCACATTTACCCCCACCTCCCCCCAGAAAGGCACAAAGTTATGCATAAAAAATCCGCAGAATAATGCTCAAAATTTACTTGGGGAGGACCCCAAACCCCCCCTTTTCATACGTGTTTCCGCCATGTTGAAAGAAAACCTACACCCTTAAATGGAAACATGTGACTGTGACTGTGTGCTGTCATCACCTTACACTAATTACACACTGTGTCTGTTTGAATAAACTGGACTTTTCACCTGTTTACTGTAAAGGCCCGTGCTGCCCTCACTGTAACCTCGGCCTCCTCCATCAACATTAATCTGCAGAGACACGTCTATGGACTAATTATGCAGAATGAGCCTTCAGACTGGCATCAGTCATTCATGTTGTGTTCTGTAGCTGTTTTACTGTAACATCCATTACTCCTAATTGTGAGAATCACACTATTAAGATGTTCCATTAATCAACACCGCACTCGTAACAGCCATTAATAATTTCACAGCCGCTCTCACATTCTCCTCACATTCTCACCTTTTGTCGCTGGCTATCAGCAGCTTCCTCCTCATCTCCCTCTCTCTCTGTGTCCCTGCGTCTCTCTCTCACTCCCTTACTTCCTCCCTCTCTGGACTGCTGTCATCTGCCCTCTTGCAAATGGCACACTGAGCTGTCAGCCTTCAAAGAGTCACACAGGGAGGAGGCATAATGGCAGCACACACACATGCAAACACACATTCCAACCGTTTCATCGTTCAGGGGATCTAAAAAAGCCGAGCACTGGAAATATCACTTGGTGATGTGGATAAACGAGCCAATCAGTCAGCTGGAAGTGTATGGCCTTTTATTTCCTAACTGCCGTTCACTAAAGTCTGTGGGAATATTAATCGCTGAAACATACCCCCTGCCTCTCTCTCTCTGCCTGACAGAGGGAAAGCGGGAAAAAGAAGACGACTTGAGTAATGTCTAAATATTTGAAGAGGTTGATGTGATGTCAGGCTTTGAGCCTCACTGTCAGCGAGTGGGAGAAGAAATCAGCAGAGACTAGGTTGAAGATCTGAGGGGGAGAAAACATGCCTGTTTACTTTTCATCTCTGCTTTTCTTTCTCTCTGTCTCTCTGTTTCTGTGACTCTTTCACTTTCTTACTCTGTCTCTCTTCTCTGTCCTCCCACTCTGCATCTAACTGTGTTTGATGCTCTTAGTTTGTCTGTCTTTAATTTTTTGTCTTTGTTGGACACTGAATTTTTTTATGTATGTATGTAAATCCCAAGTAGAAGTGACACCGAGCCTGCGTTTGTGTGTGTAGTTCGTACTCTCGGGTTTAAAGGCTATAATGTAGCCTGTTCCTTACACCTGTACATTACAGACTGACCGCAGTTGGTGTGTGATACAATGAAGGGGTGTGTGTTTAATTTATAGAAGTGGGTATTTGTGTACGTGTCTATTTTTGTCAGTGTGACACCTACCCTGACTCTCCTGTCCCTGCTCCTGTAGATAATAACCCATCGTCCACCTTCATGAGCCAAACTGGACCCTCTCCCAATGCTAATACAATGCACCAGCTGCCATGTGGCAAACATTTTGCCCAGGTAGCTTCCAGGTCTGATGACGCAGTGAAGTTAGCAGTCAGCAGAGACAATGACAGCAGCAGTGACTGATCGTTGGTCCCATGGGACCAGAGATAACAGTAGTAACGTCGTTCTACCTAATGCTAATTTACTGCTCGCTGTTCAGAGGCACATGGTCTGTGCTGCAGGGACAAGTGTGGCTTCAAAATGCTGACTCTAATGCAGCCAGTTTCCTGTGAGACTGTGGGAAGGTTCCAATATGAGATTAACCTTTCCATAGATGTCCAGTTTGTTGATTGAACACTGGTAGATTTTTAGAGAATTGCTTAAATCTTAATGAAGGTCTCGGAGATCCTGAAACTTATTTCTATGTATTGGACAGAGAGAAACAACCTGCACTGGTCACCAGGCCATTAGTGTTTCAACACTAACACCATATTTCTATATTGTCTGCAAATATTAAAAAATTCAGACAGGCATACAGGTTGTTGACCACAGTAACACTGGCTGGTTCACAAGCACAAGGGTGTCATCAGATAAAGACACACCTTGAAACATGTAGCCCTGTTGTATGCAGATGTAAATGCCTGCCGCGCTGGGCTGACATGTGGAGTCAAACCACGTCAATAGTGCATAGTGACAGGTTATTAGTGTTCCTCCTCAAGCTTAATATTATACCGTATGTTATAAACCTAACTGTCACCTGTAATAAGAACTATTTACATTAAAGAAAAACAACATTAATTTTCGTAAGAATGCATTTGAGCTCATGTGTAAAAGGGTTTCCTCTCATCTCCAGGAAATGAAAAAGTTTGAAAGCAGCCATCTTATCTGAACTTAACTAATATGTATCCAGTTCTTCTCATGAAGTGACTGAATTGACCCAGACATACTCACAAGTATAAGTAAATTAGCGTTCCCACTGTGCACTGTGAAAGGAGATCTGTTACTAAGTGAAGAGGTCATGCACACAAAAGTTAAAGCCCAGGCTCATCTTGCGATTAAGGCAGCCTTGTTAACCAGGGAGCCACTGATTCACCCAGCGGAGGCTGAAAAGGCTGAATTAGCTAATTGGGTTTCTTGTCATTAGCATGTTTTGTGGTCATCAGATTCAATCCCCAGACAACCGTTAGAAACTTGAACAGGCAAAGTAATGAAGCAGTTCTCCACATTTAGATTTATAATAATCATCAGAGCAACTGACATCTCTGCTCAGAAAAAATGCAACCCAATCACCAGAGTATATGTTGGTATTGTAGGTTACATATGTACATTATTATGTTGCAGATATGTTGAAACTGAACATGTTGTTATGTTTCAGCAATGCTGTGGTCAATGTGTAGTTATGTTTAGGCACAAAAACCACTTGGTCATGTTTTGGGCTTGCCTAAGTCTCACACCATCCACCATCCCATCACATACAATCAGAACTGTCATTTTAAAAACATTGATATAATACTTATGACATGAACAAACGTAATGTATCTGTGTTTTGCAGAAATGTACAATGCCAGCATTTTCCTCTGGCGACTGCTTAGAACACTTTTGTATTGAATGAACAAACAAACAGACGGCTGTAGATAGAACATGAGAGCTCTCATCTCTCTCGCTGTATTTTCTTTAAATTACAGGACAAATCATCCAGTGCTTGTAATTTCAGGATTCAACATGCATTTGCTAAAAGTCATACTGTACTTAAGCAGTAGTACTAAAGCAAAACACTGAGGTGGTGATTCACCACTGTAGTTTATGTGTGTGACAGATTTTGTACTAATATTGTTTCTAAGTACTCTGTAAATTCGGTTTAGTCAGATGAATGACAGCAATGTATTTCAGTTCTGTCACATTTCTGTGTGACTGACATGGATTTATGTTCCCAAAATGTCTGTGGTGTGATAAACCTCATTTGGTATGTAAAGAAACACTGAGAATTATTTGTGAATAGCAGCTGATCCGAGCCTTGTGCACGCAGGAGCTTCTTTTACAGTTGTTGTGAGTCAGCCATTAGTCATCACTCAGACACATTTTTACTCAAATGTGGGTAGATATCTTTTGAAATGTTTTTATTAGCATAATGAAAGTAAAACGACCAAGTGTCAGTGCTGAACAACACTTTTCAGAAATCTTGCAGTGTGAAATCTAAAGATTTTTTTCTACAAAAAAAATTCCCTGAATGCAGAACTTTCGCCTATAATAGAGAACTATTTAGATTTGAACCATCGGGTCGAGCAACAAGTACAAACAAGTAAACAAGATGCTAGCTTTCAGTACTTAACCTTTTCCAGGTAGGTAGGTAGGTAGGTATCCAGGTAGGTAGGTAGGTAGGTAGCTAGCTATCTAGCTATCTAGATAGATAGATAGATAGATAGATAGATAGATAGACTGGCGTTGGCAGAGATGGGCGCAATCCACATACTCAGCTCTGCTGCTCATCCCACAAATGCATGTTCCTTACTAGACTCACAAGTCAGTCTTTAGATGCTTTGCTTAACTAAAGACTGATGACTTTCTGCCTGATTTTGTGTTTAGATGGGCGGATACAATTTCAGAGTTTAAAAAAACTCCCTACGTCGCAGAACCAATAGTAAATCCGCAGGGCAGTCCTTCGGTGGCTCGCTGAACTCTTGTGCTCGTAAACATAGTCCGACTGCGTTAAAAGTTTTAAACAAAGTGGCTGTAAGTCCTTCATTTCCACAATCTTGTGGACTGAGCACACGTTTGATAAAACAGAGTTAAATCTCTCGGCATCCATTTTCAAGCTCTCTGTGTGTTTGTTTCCTTGCGGACGAGAAAAGGGGGAGCGCACATTTCCGGGAGGGCGTGTCCTTTTAAAAAATGCAAGAGGCGTTGCTTTGTTGCCGGCCGTTTTCTCTGGTGTGTTAAACACACTTTAGAAAGGAGTGTCCCCAGACTATCAGAAGGTGGAGATCTCTGATTGTCTGGTGGCGAGACTAGTTCCTTACAAATGTGGCACCATTTAGAAGGGAAATAAACAGGCTTTACAATGGTCTACAATTTATTGCCAAGAAGCATTGTTTCAGTAAAGAAATAATCTACCAAACACAAATGTCCTCCAATATATACGATACAAGAGTGCAAATAGGCAGGCCCATCTTATAAAAATAGTAGTGTTCCCTAATGCAGTTATTCTGTGTCTATTGCCTGTACAGCATAGAGAATAAAGGACTTATTATACATGTTCCAAATGGTTCTTGGGACCCTAAATCGATGCCCAGATGGGAGCAGCTCAAACTCTGTGTGTAATGTATGTGAGGCATTGCTAATTCTATGTGTGGCCTTCCTGTGTACAGCATTGTCAAATATATTGCTGAGTTGTTGTCATCTTCCCTGCAATGTTGACAATCTTGGAGAGCTTGTTTTTGCTCCTCGCGCTCGGGGTTGCCGTACCATGCTGTAATGTTGATGATAAAAAGTTCAGGACCTTAAGACCAGAACTTCAGGGGCGGTATTCACAAACATTCTGAGAGTACTCACAGGGAGCTCCTAACTTAGCCTAAAAACTTTTAGTAACAAGTCCCTTCCTTGCTAAGAGTTGCTCTGAGAACTTTCCTAATCACTTCTAAGCTAGGACAGACGCACCCCTCTGTGAGCCTTCAAGGTATGGAAACCCAGTGGAAATGAAATGACGGCTGATTGTGAAAGTGTTGTCATTGTTAGTGTGATCACTCGGCTGATGGAGGGTCGAGACAGACACAAGTCATCACTGCTGCACTGTTGCATTTTTCCAGTTTTCCAAATATGTTAGTTTCGTGATCATTTTATTTCTGATGTTAAAGTGTGTGCATATCCCTAATGACATCAACCATATATAGGGGTGCACGATAACTATCGGGCCGATAACAGGAATTATTACGTAATTCCGAAAGTCTGATATCATGACGAATAGCCCCGATAACATATATAATTTTGTCAGCACGGCAGTGCCCCGCTCCCACTATGAGACCTGAATGGCCTGCAGTGAATGCTGCGTTCAAGTGACGTCGGCATAATCAGAAAAACTCTTTCTGACTGGGAAAATTCAAGAATACCCCCTCATGTCGGAAAAC
>NC_065515.1:11462648-11546983 GCF_006386435.1 Epinephelus moara | reverse complement strand
CCAATAGTTTTTCATTGGAAAAAATAAATATCTCTTCATTTAAAGAGTCAAAACTGTTTTGGTTTTGTTCATAGTATTGATGTCATGATCTTAGGTATATATATATATATATATATATATATATATATATATAATGTATATGTGTGTGTGTTATCGGTTATCAGTTATCGGTATCGGCCTTTAGGAACTGAAAGTTATCGGTTATTGGTATCGGTTAAAAAGAAAAGTTATCGTGCATCCCTAACCATATAATCCCTGCACGATCTCGTCTGTAGCATTTCATTTACTCCCTGTCATCCAGTGTCTGAAAAATATTTCACTGACCTCTTTGTGTTTCCACCATTTTCTCCTCCGATTGACAAACTCTTAAGTCTCTTAAAAGTCCTCTTCCCTGCTCCTAACAGTTTTTAAGGTCTAAGATGCTTTTCGAATAACTTTTATCTTAACAAGGACCTAGTCTTAATTTTAAGGGGAAATTCTAAGAAAATGTCACAGTTCCAAGAATTTTTTTAGAATGTCATCACTAGGAGCAACTCTTAGTACTAGAAAGCTTTGTGAATATGGCCCCAGGTTCACAGCCAGACTCCTGTCTTAGATTGAGGCAACAAAAGCACTTTGGTTAAGTTTAGGGAAGGATCGTGATTT
This sequence comes from Epinephelus moara, assembly GCF_006386435.1. Classification (NCBI taxonomy): domain Eukaryota; kingdom Metazoa; phylum Chordata; class Actinopteri; order Perciformes; family Serranidae; genus Epinephelus; species Epinephelus moara. The sequence continues at coordinate 11,546,338 of NC_065515.1, read as the reverse complement.
TAGTTAAATGTTAATAGAAAAGGTGGAGATGCTGTGTTACAAGATTAGAGCTACAAACAACTGAAATACGATGTCAGTGAACATTTTACTGTGACTCACCCTAACAGTGGGATATATATCCTCTATACAGGACTCCACCTCCACCAGTCTTAGAGAATGGGACTGAATGAGTGAATCTCAGACAAGCCAGTGGGTGAATGATGGATTTCAAATAGTGCTGAATCGCACCAGAGCATCAAAGAGTGCTAAAAACTGGGCAGACACTTGCCTCCATAAATTTCCCAGATATATGCAAACACACTCTTCATTTTTCATCGCCCCCCCTCTCCCCTTTCTCTCTCTGCACCCAACATGCATGTGTGAATGTTTAAATGGTTCTGCATTCATCTGTGTCTGATTCCGGACCTGTCAGAGCTTTATGTTTACTGCATGAGATAGGAAGTCATCTTCTGAGCTCAAAATACAAGTATATTTTAACATGCTGTTGCATGTTCAACACTCTGTGGGTTTTCTTACTCATTGCTCATCATCACTGTCAGTTTGTCACTTTCACACTGGAGGCAAATTTGTGTACAGCTCCTGAGCGATAGCTTATGCATTGAGCTGCGAGTAAGAAAATTCAAAAATATGTGTTAAATTCGAAAATATATTGATTCACAGCATAACAAGTGAGTTTTTTGCCTAAGACATGATATCACCTGAGGAGGCTGTCCTGCTGTGACCCAGCGCAGTGCATGTTATGAAATGGTGTCATTACACTTCACAGTATTGTACCTCAAAAAGCCCTGAACAACATGGTGAATGGAGGAGAGCTTAACAGTATGAAAAGCACTTACTTTCTCAATGCAGCATGAAGGTTTCGAGGCCCTTATTTCATATTACAGTGTAGAGGGGCTTTCATAATGGACTCCTCTCCTCTCCTCCTCTTCTTTCCAGGGCCAAAACTGCATCTCTCTGCATACTAAGCAGGGCCCCATACGGCCCAATTTGCACCGCGCAATTTACTGGTGTCGCTTCACATTTGTTGGAGGAAAAGCTGAGGCCCTTTTCCCTGATCCTCACACTGCAGGGAGGGAGGGAGGAAGGGAGGGGGGCACAAGAGGGGGGTGAGGATGAGGAGGGGAACCGGAGGTGGCTTAGCTGACAGATCGAGCCTGAACCACATCAACTATACATGCATTTTGCACATATTCAGATGTACGCACATTTTCACACCAACATCTCTCCGCGCATAGACAATCCAGCAAAGCCTCACACACATCACATTTCAAATGTACAGCTCAGAGTCGCACAGCTAACCCCCAGACAGATGAGGGGCGATAGATGAGAGAGATGAAGGGAGAGAGGGAGGAAGGGATGGAGGGACGGGTGGAGGGAGAGTCGGTGTGCTGACAGGACTGTGACAGGGCTTAATTACCAGGCGAGCGCTGTGCACTGGAAGCAATTTCTAAGGATTGTTGTCATTTGAATAGATTAAAACGCCCTTTCACTGGTCTAAGCTGTCTCACCGCCGGCTTGCCTCTGCTGTGGATTAAAAGTCCAAGTCAAATCAAAGAGAAGAAGACATAGAGAGAGATGGAGGGATGGAGATGGAGATGGAGAGGAGTGTCACAGGGGGTTCTCAACGCAAGATAGCACTGAGGAAAGAAAGAAAGAAAGAAGGAGAGGGATATATAGATCCTGTGTGCTGTAAGGCAGGAGCAATGTGCTGTGTGAGGATACAACAAGAAATAAAACAAAATAATGGTCATAGCCCTAAATCCTCCCACTCCTTTCCCGTGCAGTGCTATCCTTCGCACCTGTCTGCTGTGGGTGTTTAACAATTTTTAAAAACCGCATTTCTCTTTTCATATGGATTACCCATTGACTGTCTTTTTCAATTACCTCCCCCTTCCTCTTCCCAACCCCCCCCCCCCCCCCACTGCAGACACTGAGGGCTGCGAGCACACGTGGAGGAAGTTCCACGGCCACTGCTACAGGTACTTCACCCGGAGACACACCTGGGAAGACGCCGAGAAAGACTGCAGGGAGCACAGCGGCCACCTGGCCAGTATCCACAGTCTGGCCGAGCAGAACTTCATCAGAGGTGGGTGGAGGTTGAGGAGACAACAGGGACAAGGAAAGACTTGGCACAGACAGTGCAGCCTATGCAAATGTTCCCCGGTGTTCTTTTCTAAACGGATTTCACAGCAGGAAGTCTGAAATTAGGCGGATAAGTCCTATTCATTTTTAATGTTAGGTAGCCGCTAGTTGGAGCGTTTCCACGTTTCTAGGAGCATAAAAATCTCCTCAAATTAATAAAATCTTCCAGTTGAATCTTCAGTAAACATGCAGGCTGTTCTATAGCACTGTTCATAGGCATACCACGAAAAGGTATGCACCACATTTCATAGATAACCCACGTAATCAAGAGGAATGAGATTATGTGACAAATGCACTGACAGGACAAAACAAGGAAGTGATATAAAAAATGAAAGTCCATGTAAGGAGGCAGGTTGGGACGATGGAAGGCTCAAACATCACAGGACTTTGCCCCAGGTCGCTGGTGTTAGAAACCGTTTAAAACCAAGTGGACCTTGAGTTATACCAAGGAACGTCTTCTATTTTCCAAAACCTAATCAAAGTGACCTATTTATGTAACTTTCCATTGCCTAACTTCATTCGTGGGGCGCTAATTCATTAGATATCATAGGAACTGTTGTATGAGGATACATTAAAACAAACTGCCATGCTAGCAGCTCTAACAAGCCCTGTTTCCACCAAACACTTTGGGTATGGAACCTTTGGAACCAAAAGTAACTTCCCAGACTTGGTACCTAGACCCTAGGTCCGTTTAGCGTTTCCACCACAAACATTACTCTTTAATGTGGGCAGGGTTGTTGTCACTCGCTGCTCCGTCCAGCACTCACTCCATTTCCTCTTTTATCAGTCTGTGACTCATTTATCGTCCACAGAATGAGGCTGCATGCCAACATTTTTAGAACAAAACAGAACAGGCTGCAGTGAGAGTCTCTCTTCATGAGATATTAAAGAATAGTAGGTTTGTGCGTTTAGTCCTTCTCAGGCAAGCTCAGAGGTTTAGTGTTGCCGTAGCCCACAGGAACGTCACTCTGCAATGTTTTTTTTATTTCGTCCACCATTTCCACCGTAAAAGTCGCCGGCAGTCGGCCCAGTGAATGAAGTTACTGTTTCTCCGACTCCAGCTGCTGCAAGAGGCAGCAAAACATTTTATAGTTACAGTTTACTAATAAAACTCTCCACGGTATGAACAGTGGTTACATGAGCTTCAAAACCAGCCACAACTCAGCCCTGAGCAGAGTGACCGTCCTCTACTGACCAATCAACAGACTGCAGTGTTCACAGCTCCACCTTTTAGTACCAGATCTGTGTGCTAGGTACCCCAACAGAGGGGGGACCAAACATGGGGACGGTACGGAACTGTTGCATTGGTACCATCCACAACTTTTCACAGTGGAAACTGAAAAAAAAAGCGTACCGAACTGAACTGCACTGTGCCGTACTACTCAATAGACACAGGACTTTATGCAGGTTATTGGATTTAAACCAAATTACTAGACATTGCATTTTGACATGAGTATGGATTTAAAGTCAGGGTATCTCCAAAATGATACAGTTCATCTTGTGTGGAACCTGATTACGTCATGGTATGTTTGTACCAAATTTCATAGCATGTTTGAATTTGATACAGTTTTGACTCGCACCTCTGACTAGCTTTTTCTCAATAGCAACAGCAGCTGAGGCCACATCAACATTTTTCAGAAACAAAGTTGAAATAATCTGATCACCAGATTGTTAAATTGTCCAGGAGTCTCACATACTTTGTGTCTCTGTCGAGGAAAGGATCAGACTTTAAAGTAATTAAAGTCATTAAAAAATGACACTTATGGAACCAGCGGCTTTCCCTGTTTCACAACTCAATAACTCAAGAAACATCTGGTGACTCTCGCAGCCACCAATCACCACTCACTTTAAATAATAACCGTCAGGTCTTTATTATCTAATCTTAAATAATCTCCCTCTGCTGTCTGCCTGCAACACACTGCTTTTACTAGCTGTTGATTGATATCTACTCTTCTACCTTATTATTACCATACTTGGCGATGGCAGCTCTCGCCTTATGTGTATTCTATAACTCAGTGATAAATGGCTGTCTGCCGCTTCTCCGAACGGCCCTTGAAGGGGTTTATTGCGCTCCCCGCTGAAAAACACCCCCAGGAGCTGAGTCTGTTCAGCCAAATAAATGTGTATCGCCATTTGTTGCAATGAAAAGGTGCTATAGGCTGTGATGTAAGTGTCTGTGACAGAACATTTAATATACTATCATGTTCTTTCTTAGGATGTGATTTTTCTTGAAACAGGTGAAACATCCCCGCAGTGGGTGAGGTAACTGCGTTTGTGTCCAGTGAGGGATATGCCAATGTCAGTGTGTCGACACCGGATTAAATAAGACCAGTGTAAAGGCATAAATGGCACTTGATTTAGATTTGTGTTGATTTGTGTGAAAAGATGTGAAACTGTCACGTGCCATGGGCAGTGTCTCTACATTTTTATTTGGAAAGATACGATTTAAAGACTCTTTGTTAGATTCAATGGTTGTCATGTGCGGCAAAGTCCACCCACCTGGTATTTTAAGCATGTTCTCCTGAATTATTTGCAAATGCTATTTGATTTTTTTTTTTTTTTCAAATATTCATACAGTCTGTCTTTAGTGCCTCATAAGACTTCATCTCCTCACTCTTAGTTTTCCGCCCCCTGGTAATGCTCCACATCCACACGTGTTGTAATAAGGCCAGATCACCAGCAGCAATCTCCTGTAATATTTGATCCACCTTCTGTCTCGGACAGATGCCAGGACAGTGCCATCCATCTAGCACCCATCTTTCTTCCACAGGCGCACAGTTACCAAAAAGTGTGTTTAATTGCCTCGAAAATGGACGTCTCCACCCCTGCAATAAGGGGATCAGAGCCATTAGGAAGATTAATGGGCCTAGTAATGATGTTAAGCAGATACACTGATGATTGAAATTCCATTACATGTGTGCATGCACACGCACGCGCCCGTACAACCGTGCACAAAGACGCCCCCAAACACACAAATGAGATTAACCCAAAACACCATTAGTGATATTTCCTTTCGCACAAACAAAAATCTCATCACCAGTGCATCAGAGGCAGAAAGTATATCTCCATTATTGTTGAAGAGGGAAGATCTCTCAGCCGTGCCAGCTGCCTTTCAGCAGTCGGGCTTCATGTGCACAGCCTGTTGCACAAAGCAAAAACCTACAGCTCAATATGAAACAATAATGAGCACTTCACAGCTAAAGTGCAGCAGAGATCAGTTTACCAGTCACAGAAAGAACTGCTGAACCTGTGAAAACAGTTGGAGGTGCTGTGTGACATCTGAGAAAATAATTCTGATGATGTTACATGGAGTTATTGTCTAATTTGCAAATTCCATCATTTGCATTTCGGGAAGTATAGGAGCATTTTTGGAGTTTGATTCAACCGGCAGCAGTGTGGCTTCAACCACAGGTGCTTTTCCCACGCACATCAGCTTTCTGTCTCATCACTTGCAGCCATAGCAGCCAGTAGCTTCCAGGAGACCACATTTCATTGAGAGAAAATGACTTTCTTTTTCCCGTTATGATTTCAGTGTGAATGCAGCACCAGCCTCAGGTAGCCAGCTGGAAGCAGATGGGTTACCGCGAGGCAAAATATCATGGGAGTGTAGTAATAGTTGCATAAAAAGACCCAAAATGAACACTGTAAGCAGACTATACTTAATTATATAGGACAATAATTTAAACAGCATTTATATAGGAGTGATTCTGGTCGAAGCTTTTTGATCCGTATAAGGGGTTGATTCACTGTAAGTAGTTTGCATTGTTTCTAATGCATTAAAGGGAATTAAACCCCTTTTTTGTGTGTGGATTTTTCTATTCAGAGGAAAAGGTGCAGAGTTACAGGTGTCATCTCCCACTCGGAACTCCCCTCCCCAATGCCACCTTCCCTCCCGTCCAAGGTCAACATACATAAATACATACATGTACATTAAATTAGCAAACAGTAGACATGAAAAAGTGTCTAAAATAGACTGTACGTACAGGTTCAGGTTCAGGTTCAGGTTACTTTATTGATACCCAAGGGTAAACTAGTTTCACAGCCGAGAGTCAAAACATCCATCACAGTTTGAACAATCAAAACAAAACATAAAACATAGAATACAAGAAAGAAAGAAACTGACACAAACAATCCAACAAACAAAACAAGACAAACAGAAGAATAAAACTGTCCAAGATGCGAGCTTAGAAAATGGTCAGACTCTGAATTCTCCCCTTAAATGTCATTCATTCGTTCATTTTCCGTAACCGCTTATCCTCTTAGGGGTCGCGGGGGGCTGGAGCCTATCCCAGCTGACACTGGGTGAGAGGCAGGGTACACCCTGGACAGGTCACCAGACTATCACAGGGCTGACACATAGAGACAGACAACCATTCACACTCACATTCACACCCACGGACAATTTAGAGTCACCAATTAACCTGCATGTCTTTGGACTGTGGGAGGAAGCTGGAGCACCTGGAGAAAACCCACGCTGACACAGGGAGAACATGCAAACTCCTCACAGAAGGGATCCCGCACCCCAGGGTTCGAACGCCCCACCTCTTGAATGCCTTAGCCATATAATTATGGTGGTTAAAGGGCACCAGGTCATTTTGCTTTTGGAAGAGGAGGTTAAGCTCAAGCAAAAGACAAAGGAGAAATGCAAATGCTATAGCATTTTTTTGATGAGCAAATAAATTCTACTCTGATTTTGTCACACCGAAAATGGTAGGGATAGGGCTGGGGTCAAGTGTTTTACCACACTCACATAAGTGGGATTCCAAACCCGAATTTTCTAGACATGGCTAGCATCATGGACACAGTATCATGAAATCTGTTGCAGTCCAAAACAATAAGTTTGTTTCCATCCACCTGTTTTTATGTGTATTTTCAATTTGAGCATACGTTTCAATATCAGAAAGAAGTATTAAGGTTTGGCTGAAGCAGAGAAGTTTTTGAATTAGTTAAAAGAAAATGTGTTCAACTCCTAATATTCACAGAACAGTAGGGGATAAAAACACGAATTAATGAGCATTTTCTTTTGCCGATTATCTAGTAATCTAGGATCCCTGACTAATTCCTCTGTAAAAAGTAATAATTATGTAATTTCTGTTGAAACTGTGCTAAAGAGGTGCTAATTCACATTCATATTTTTTAAAAAAAGTTTTTCGAGCCATTGTTTTTCTTTCTTAGACTGTATTTTGTTTTAAGTGGTCTTTCTTGGACTGGTTTCTTGTTTATGTGTGAGTGTTTGCACTGTATGTGAAAGCCTGTTTTCTTTTTAAGTATTAATTTCTTGCATGTTTCCTCCTACTCAGGTCTCAGCCATGACAACACCTGGATCGGGTTAAACGATCGTACAGTGGAGGACGACTTTCAGTGGACCGACAAGATGGACCTGGTGAGGAGGCAGCTGTGTGTGTTTTATCTTTAGACAGCTGTCGATCCCAGTAGAGTTTAAGGCCCCAGGGAAACTGTACAAATTTGGAGGTGCTTGATATCGCAGCTGGAAACATCCTGAACAAGAATTTGTTGAGGAAAAAAGCATGATTTTGTGTTCTATTGTGATCTCCCAAAATATGTTCGCTGTTACCTCTACCTGATGATTTTCATGAAATACACAGGATGCACTTTTTGTGCCATTAAGGGTTGTTTTCTTAATTTCCATTATCACATGTGAAAACATCACACATGAATCAAAGGGAGATAAATAATGTTCTGCATTATTGTGGAAAAAAGCAGACGTGTGATCAGTGTCTCATGTGAAGAAAATTATGTTTAATTGAAGTTTGAAAACCCTTTGTTTGTCTAACCGTGCGTCTGCTTTCTGTGCAGCAATATGAGAACTGGCGTGAAAACCAGCCCGACAACTTCTTTGCTGGAGGAGAAGACTGCGTGGTGATGATTGCTCATGAGAATGGCAAATGGAACGACGTGCCCTGCAACTACAATCTGCCTTACGTCTGCAAGAAGGGAACAGGTGAGAACAACGAGGTGGATGTAGGGAGGGGAGAGTGTTGCGGAGTGCGCTGCGACTTCAACAGGTGATTAAGATGACTGACAGAGAGATAAGGAGGTAAGGAGTAGCAGGATGTAAAGAAGGAAAAGTGGAAAAGAGGAAGAGGCTGCGAGGAGATTTAGAGAGTGAGACGATGGAAGTAGAGAGAAGGAGGCAGACTGGGACTGAGAAAAGGGGCAAAGGAGAAAACCTTGCTGTGCTGTCACTTCTGAAGTCTGAAACTGCTCTTAAAACNGAAAAGAAGAAGAGGCTGCGAGGAGATTTAGAGAGTGAGACGATGGAAGTAGAGAGAACGAGGCAGACTGGGACTGAGAAAAGGGGCAAAGGAGAAAACCTTGCTGTGCTGTCACTTCTGAAGTCTGAAACTGCTCTTAAAACTATTTTTTTTTTATGTAAAGCAGCTCATAAGTGTTGCAGCCTATTTCTGACAGCACACGTACCTTCGGGGGATTCTGAACATCCTATGTCTTACTTAACATTACACACGTCTCTGTGCAAAGGAAGAGATTAGCACCAAACCTCTTCAATCAGTCCACGTCCTTCAGATTCACACTCATTACTGCTCACCAGCTTCTCTCATCATCCTCCAGGAGAACTTTAAAAAGTTCTCCACATACTCACATCACGGCTTCATTTCCTCTGCCAAATGTTTTTAAGGTAAAGCACATCTTGAGGCAGAATGTACTTTGTGCTTTATGTTCAGGAAATTTAAACTCAGCAAAATGAGGTGAGCAAACTTATTGGTTGGTTAAGTTCCCAGATACGCCACTGCCTCCGCCTCATGTCCCCTGTTGCAGCTGTCCTTTCTTGGTGCTGGAGTTAGGACACCACAAGCTCCACTGAGAGCCTATTAGAGCTTATTTTTTGCCACTCATTTGCATACAGGTCAGAGTTATGACCAATGACAGGAAGACAGAATTATTATTATGTAGATGGAGGTTAGGAGGCAGGTTTAGAGAAATACTGGGACACAAAAAGCCACTGGTGGGGTATCCCAAAAACTTTCTCTAAAGCTTTGGACAAGACAAGCTTTGTTCTTTAGCTGCAGGCGTATGGATTTAAACTTTTATACTGACTGACAAGCTTAAAGGGTAACTTTATAGGCTAGAGTCCAGGATATTTTTCAATCTGGACTCTATTTTCCCATATTTTTATGTTTAAGTAACAAACTGGAACAGCAATTTTTTAAGTTGGTCCAGTACTGACTGAGAAGGCTGCAGGCGGCATCCGCAAAACAGGCTGCAATGTAACTCGGAGCATATACGCACCGTCAATTTATGTCTGCTATAAGTGCTTGTTTTTACCACTGGCAGGTTCAGATTATCATTGCTAGTGTCTGACAACATTACAGAGACAGAGCTTTTTGTTAAAGAGTAACAAAGAAACTGCCCCAAAATCACTATTGCCACAACCGCCAGGCTCCATTCAAATAAACAGTATTTTTAGCGTATGTACAGCCATCATTTTTTCACATCTAAGTGGGTGGATTAAGAGTTTATTTCAACCAACCCAGAGCTGGTTATTGTTGGAACAGTGGAAAGACAAACTGAGATGTTTTTGTGAGTTTAATTTAGTTTCTGTTGAGTTTGAGTGAAGTGTGTTTTATGATAATAAAATGACTGATTATTTAAATGGAGTCTGGTCAACCCAGTCTCATTCCGAAGTCGTCGAATACCGGCGCTTGGTCAGTGACTTCCGCATCAGACTGTCCTTTTATGTTAGCATGATACATAGCCAGGTGCCATCAGTGTGTAATGGCACCTGACGGCGAAAAAAACGTAAGTAAAGGGGGTGAAAATCCCACGAGGGTGGGTGGGTGCTAGTGGTCGTGGATGGGTCCAACAATGGCTGACTTTCACCTAGGAGGCTGGTGTTCGCTTCCTGTATGAATGTAAAGCCAAACTCTTATTTTTTCTAAACCTAACCATGTGCCTGCGTTGGCTAAACATAACCACATGTCTTTGTTGGTGAAAGAAAAAAAAAAGTCAATTAGCGGTGTTATACTGATGGAGAACATTTATTTTGATAGAGACTGTAAGAAAACTGCACATTTCCTGTGAAAACTAAAGTGTATTGTGAAAAGACGCAAAGGCTACCTTGCATGTCATATGTAGACATGGAAAGTCCATGACTGAGTGCAGATATGTGACAAGGTTGGAATGAGAATGTGTTGGTCTGGTTGCTTTCGTGGCCACAATGTCAGGGCTGTTTCTGGTTAAAAACCTCTTGTACTCCACCCCCATTTTGTACCAAAAACGGCTAAAATGACATACCCAAATTAAAATGACTGTAGCTTCTGAACCGCTCTGACTACATGCATGCATGAGGTCTTGACAGAAAGAAAACTCCCTGAAGTTTCTTGTGAAAGTGTCAGAAACACTCTAGGTGATACAGAGACAGAGTAATGGGCCTCTGAAGTCAGTAAAAAAATTAAGATTTTGCCTAAAATAAAATAAAAAATGTTTTTCAGGATCAATAACTGTATGTGGCTTCATCTGAGCAGGTAAATGACACTGTGGGGCTGTAGGCACACTATCAATAAACATTTCTTTCAAATTCGAAGAAGACTGCTCAAAGTATGAACATTCTACAGTTTTTTTCCATGAAAAGATCCAGGCGGAGCTCCAAATGACAAGTTGGTCACTTGGCTTCAAAACAGTACTATCATTATGATAGCTGATGTTGTTTTTGACACAGAAACACCATAAAATATCACCAAATAAAGCCATATGAAACATGAAAGTTATGATCCCACTTACTAGACAGTATTTCTCAGCCAAAAATAGTGGTAGGAGTGAGACTCTTACCTTTTATAAACCAGCTACGTGCCTGCTAACAGCTCCACATAAGATTGCGAGTAATCCTTTAACTTTTCCCATCGAAAAATGGCATGACATGACTTGTCACCACTCATCGCGATTTTGTTTTGTTTTTGTTTTTTTTGTGTTTAGGCTGCTCTGGTGCGAAATACATAAGAAATAGAAGAAAAACGATGTTATTTTTTAAAAGTCGAGAGCTTCCTGAATCCGGCAATACCAAACATCACATGGTTTGATGACGTAGTGCGCCTGAGAGATACCATTTAACAGAGGAGGGGGGAGCGAGGACGTCGGCGTGTTCGAGAGGTTAGGATCTTACTCTTTGACAAAAACTCGATCTCTAGGAATCCTTTCCATAATGTTGTCAGACGCTCAGAATAACAATCAGAGCCTGTCAGTGGCAAAAACAAGTACTTTTAGGAGGCGTTAATTAATAGTGTGAACAAGTGTGGTTACATCACAGCATGTTTTCACAACTACCATTTTCTGTTTTTAAGAACACTACAACAGAATAAAGCTCATTTCGGTATAAAAAACAAAAACAACCACAAAATCAGGATCCCGTTAATTGGAGCAGCTCCAGACTTTATCCATCACAAGTCTGAGACTTCTCTGGTGTCTAGCTTTGAGAGAGAGTAGCTCAGGTTCACAAATATTGATTGAACTTTCCTACACCATGGAAATAACATACTGGAATGCTTAATTTAGCCGATGTTCCCCCTTTAAAGGTTATTCCTAAGTTGTAAGTGGGTGTGAAGTCACTTGATAAATGTTTCTTATTTTTCACTTTCAGCGAGTAACTTTTTCAGCTCAAAAATGGATATGTTGATAGTAGATGAGGGTATTAGTCAGCACAAAATTTCACTAAATTAAATCTTGGTAGATTTGAAGTATTTTGTGGGGTTTTAAGTCTTTATTACAGACAGTAGAGAGATGACAGGAAATAAAGGAGAATGAGATGTAACAAAAGTCCCCAAGCAGGGTCGAACCAAGGAACTTCAGATTCGTGTTAACCTTAACTGTGAGGGTGCCCCTACTGAGTGTGTCTAACCTATAGTACCTCATAGAGCTAAATGAAATTGTGTCATTGTTCCTCATCATCACTGAATATTGGATGAGCCGTAACATAAAAGCCTTAAAGGCCTTACCGATGGTCATTATGTTAATGTAAGCCAATTAATTGTGCTTTAACAGATGGTTTGTCATCACAGGCCACAAGCGTGGAGAGCGTACTTCTAAAGCTCCAGGCAACGAGCACGTCTCCTGAAACACCCTGCTCCACTCTTGTATGAGAGGAGAAGTATTTCCCTCACAAGCAAGGTGTTGCACCACCTCTGATGCACACTGTCACAAGTCCCCAGAATCCAGCCCACCTCTGACCTTAATCAGTCAGCTACAATCACCAGCGTCTTTTCATCTTCCCCCGCCTCCCCGACAGCCTCTTCTTTCATACTGAGTAACCCCATGTAATGTCTTGTCTTATCAGTGGAGTTTGTCAGCTCCACGCTGAGTATTCTCCGCCCGCTTTCCAACGCTCACAGCTCAAATGTGATCTGTCTGCCTGCTCATCAGCAGTCTCTGGGCCTGATTAGGCGATAACAGCACTATGTGAACCTATCGGACATCTCAATCAGTCGCCCAGGGGCCAGTCCGGGTGGTGTGTCATGCAGATGGTGGTGATATTTTTGTCATATTACTGAAAAGAGATGAGACGACGGTCAGATCTCGGGGAAAGAGAGCGACTCATCACCCGTATTATTTGTACAGCCAGCTCACACAAGCCTGCAATCATTAATCACACATACTGTTGAACGTGTTAAACTTGCTGATTGGTCACAGCTTCTGATTTCCTACTTCAAAAATTGCCAAAAATCTTTACCTTGAGCGTATAATTGTCAATTTTGGTTGATTTTGCTTTCAATAGCTTGACATCCATCATCCTGTAACGAATCTGTTAATTTTTCAGGACAAAAAACAATGCAAATAGATGTGAAATACAAGAGGCCTTTTGTATTTCACAAGGATAAAAATAGATGTAATGAATAAAGTTGGCACAGACCAAGTTTTACGCTTACATTTGAATTCAGATGACGAGAGAGTCACGCTGTCTTCTGCCTCCGAGCTCTTCCAGCGAGGACGAGAGGGAATTTACCACAACAGGACATGTAAGTATTATGAAATTGTTCCAATATTTTGATGGGTTATTATGTACAGAGACAGGAAATCTAATTTTGCATGACATACTCAGCGCGCTCTCAGAGTGCTTTGGGAGATGATAGGCTGTTGTCAGTGCCTTTAGCAGTTGATGTGTCCATTGGCGTGTAATGTAATCATTGTTGGATACACACTGTGTAGAGTAAAACTGTCACTGCCGGAATGTATTTTGAAAGTAAGGAGGGAAGCTATTTTTATTTTGATATGAATTACCCGACCAGCTACTGTGCATGTTTGCAGCTGTGTGTGTGTGTGTGCATGGAGCTGTGAAGGATGTGTGTAGAGCTAGTGTAGTGCACAATCCCCTCAAGCAATTGACATTTCAGTTCAGAAGGGACTAGTGGGGGAAAGACAGGTTCACCGGCATGTGAGGAAGCCACAGGGGAAGGAGGGTATATGTGTGTTTCTGCTGAATACATGCACACACTCCCCCTGTGTTTCACTGAGAACTTTTATATATATATATATATATATATATATATATATATACATATCCAATGTAATAAAAATCCATATTTTTATTTGTGTTTAGTGCTCAAGATGAATCTGTGCAGTCACAGACAGGAAGGAAAGGAGGAAGGCCAGAAAGGTCCTCTTTACCAACTCCACCACAGCAGCCACACACCTTCCCACAGGGACCCTGTCGTATCATTTTGAAGACACCGCTGCTACAGATAGTTACATCCTCCACAGGGAGGTGTGTGCAGGGACAGAGCAGAAGTCCACAAGCCACCAAACCTCCAAGGAACTGCTCTTTCTCTGCACTGCACTGCTGTCCAGCTCACATAAATCTTTGACCAGAGGTTTTCTGTAGGAATGTTGATTCAGTACAAAAAAAAAAAAAAAACTTGCCAAACACAGATACAACTAATATTATTAAAGGAATAGTTTGAAATCACTACATTTTGGGGAATATGCTTTCTTGTTGAGAGTTAGATGAAAGTAGTGATAGTACTTTTGTGCCTAAACTGAAGTCTACTAGCTTAGCTTAGCATAAAGACGGAAAGCAGAGGGAAACAGCAAGTCTGGCTCTGTTTAATGTTCACAAATCAGCACCTCTACAGCTCACTAATTAAGACATCATATCTTTATTATTTTATCTGGATATAATATGATTTTATGGGATGTTACATGCTGTTACCTTTTCTTGCCAAACAACACCAAGGGGTAGTGACTTCCTGTAGAGTTGGATTACTATTCAGAGGTGTTGGACCAACACATGAACTTTCTTTATGCTAAGTTTGAAATCTGGATTTTTTTTTCCTCCTTCGCCCTCCAAAAAAAAAAAAGCCACATAAGCAACATCATGCAAACATTCATTCATTTCAGTAACTGCTTATCCCAGCTGACATTGGGTGAGAAGGCGGGGTACACCCTGGACAGGTCACCAGACTGTTCACATTCACACCTACGGGCAATTTAGTGTCACCACTTAGCCTAGCCTGCATGTCTTTGGACTGTGGGAGGAAGCCAGAGTACCCGAAAAAACCCAGACTGACACGGGGAGAACATGCAATTCCTACCCCAGGGTTCCAGCCCCCTGGGTTTGAACAAGGAACCTTCTTGCTGTGAGATGACAATGGTAACCACTGCCCCACCGTACCACCCATCATAAACATATGTGTTCAAATGAAAATGTATGCCAAACCAACCAGCCATAAGACCCTAACCCTAAAGCCACACAAAGAAGAAGAGGGCGAATAAGTTGCCCAGTTAGAAGCCTGAAAAACACTATTACCAGAATGCTACCCGTAGCAGTGACCTCCGTAGCGCATTCTGACCCCTCTGTTCTTCAGTTTAGTGAAAAAGTAACTCTACATTTATGTGCAAACATGTAAAAAAAAAAAACGTGTTACCAAGGTTAGAGCCAGCACTATTTTGGCCGTGACTGCCACTGCAAAAAAATGTCACCTCATTTGTGATGCCTCATGCACTCTCTGAGAATGCAAGCCAAAAATTAAATTTTACCTGTCAATAATGAAAATGGAGTTTCTGAAAATCTTCACCCTGGATGGAGTTTTACAAAAGGTCTGTTTTCAGTGACATAAAATGCAGTTTTTGTGCGAACAAAAGCCCAAAACACATTAAAAAATCTACATTTTCCACATTTTCTAGGCCTTAATTGTGAAACCTGTGCTGTTGTTATGACGTCAAAATGTGTGCTTTGAAAAGAGCCTTGGACTTTGCTCCGTGATTTTAATAAAGTTTTTAGAAATCCGACATATATTCTTGGTCTTTGTCTTTAACATATTCTTATTTTACAACTGCATACTAATCGCTGCTTGATCTACAGTAACCTAAAACATCACTGTTTTCTATCTCTCTATCTGTCAGGTGGTCTGGGTTGTCAGTGGCACCTCACCAAACATCCACACAAACAACTCCTGCAGTTTGTTATTTAATAAACGTGACTGAATCTGTCCACATCTACTGTTTCCATGTGAGACCGGCTCCCAGTAGTTTTTCTGTGGGAATGCACACACACTTTCATGTCTCTCTGATTCACTGTAACAGGATTGCCAGTAGGTGTGCGGATGCTTTGAGGCCATGGAGGAGGGCTGAGAGGAACCAGCATCTAACTGTCTGCAGCTCTCCCCACGCCGCTAACTCACACTGACTACCCCCCGCCACACAGACACAGGCACACAGTGACAGAAAATACCTCTAGAAACATGCTGCTTTCAAGTATAGAGCTAAAGCACACATACTGCATGTAACCTGCATGTAGGAGTAACTTCTCCAACCCGGTCTCACTTTCAGCTCATCAAAAACAGACGCTTGGTCAGTGGTCCTCGGCATCAAATACAGATGCACTTAGGCACCCCATTGGCGGTGGTATGAGACACAGTGGGCGGCGTTTTTTTGGCGCCCTGAGCAATTGCTGTAGTATAAAGACAGAGAAAGTCTGCATAGGGCAGGCAGGAGGTGTAGGTGGATGGGCCAAACAAGCTCCACACTTTCACTCCACAGACCCCTGTTGTCATGTATCAGTTCAGAAAGGATTCTAATGAAGCAGTAGGCAGGCTGAAAGATTAAAGAAAAAGTGAGCTTTAATGCTGGTAAAAAAAAATCCTCCAAACAGGCAGGCAACAAAACACAAAGTCAAAAAAAAGGAGAGCCAAAACTAAACTGAAACAAACCAGGGAAGTACACTGAACACAGGGATGAAATCAGGGAAGAAATTCAAAATGTACCACGGGAAACCAGACAGGAAATGACGCCAGGATAAACAAAGGGAAACACGCAGGTATATACACATAGAAAACGAATCACAAGAACAAGACACAGCTGGAGTAGGTGGACACAGGCAAAAGTAGGGAAATGGGGATTGCCTGACAATAAGGGTGTGATGGGGAACACTAGGGTGGAGCAAACAAGACTAATACAGAACAGGTGTGAAGGGAAGACTCAGGGAACAGGGAGGGACTAACGAGACTGATGGAGGACAGGTGTGATAGAAAACAGGCGGGAAAACACACAAAGACAGAAAGTAAAACCAGACATGACACATGAGGAGAGAACCTATCTGCATTTCACAAGCAGAAACTACTTGTGAAAGCAGAAGACACGACACAAGGTCAAATTGACACGCCATCCCTGAGCTTCTATAGTTGATGCCGGAGGGAGGACTTGGTTTATGTTCAGACTGCATGTCTGAAGTGCCCTTACCTGCTTTTGAGTGAGGGAATAATGGACAGCTACTTGACAGACAGCAAACTAGCTCGATAGCATGGCCAAAGCAAGTATGACGCTGAATATATGTAACTGTGTGGACCTTGAACTAATGACTGAGGGGAAAACCGGAGCCTCGTGGCTGGATCAGTTGGGAGCCAATGTTGTATATGACATTGTCAACCAGAGTTAACTCCTATAGTGTCCAGATACGTCAGATTTTCCCATCAGTCCTGTTGTACACTTGGTGGTGAGACAATAGAGTGAGACAGACTCATGCACACAGCTCAGCTGAAAAAAGCTCTGTTTCAGGGATACAGAAACATTACACAAAAGACACTTTGAAATCTGATTTGAGCTGCCAGAGTGTCTGGACAGAGATGCGTCTGTAGAAATCTGATTGGAATTGCACTTCAAACCACCTCCGAATGTGGCTTGGATCCAATATGCAAAAATCGCTCTTCATGTGTTTTTTTTTTTGCTGTCCAGACTTTGGTAAAATCAATCTGGATACAATCTGGATATGGTTTGGACTGATAGTCTGAACAAGTCCCTAGAGCAGGTGTCAAACATACGGTCCAGGGGCCAGAACCGGCCCTATAAAGGGTCCAATCCGGCCCACTAGATGACTTTGCACACCTAATACTGATGCACATATAAAGGCTGAGAGGTTTCAGGAGCAAGTTGAACAGCGAGTAGATACTTCATGTAAAATGCTGCCTCAGAGGCTTTTCTGTCCTGACCAGAATACAGCTCTCTGAAATAACAGTGAATACTTCCTGTGGTCAGATTTAAAGATATTGAACATTGTGCAAAATATTATCAACCAGCAGCGTCAGCACAAAAGAATCTGACGTCTGTCTTAAAACAATGTTAGTGAAACCCTGCTGCTGAGGCACTGACGAAACTTCAGATTGTAAATGTTTTATAAGGCAGGGGATGACTTAACCTGCTTCTTCAATAGCTTCCACTTATGTGGGAAATTAGGAAAATAACGCACATGTAATGAAAGTGAGTAGTAGACTGACTGAATGTGGAAAAACAAAGACATGCTGTTGAATTTGCATATATTTTTCTTAAGGTACTGGGGACTGTTCATCATCTGTTTGGTAAATGGATGAAGGTTTTCAGAATGAACATCTTTACAGTGAAAAAGGGAAACATTTGAAGGGGTTGTTATTTATAGGTTATTATGCAATGGTTTTACTGGTCCGGCCCACTTGTGATCAAACTGGGCTGTATGTGGCACATCAACTAAAATGCCCTAGATTGTCACAGTTTAACACGTAGAGCCACTGACTAAGCGTCAGTACTCGAGTTAGGACCGAGAATGCGTAGTCCTCTCAGCTTTTAATGTCGGCTAAACTAAAATATGTTAAATCAGCTGCTCCAAATTGTGACCTTTGTCCTCTGTAAGCTTCACATACAGTTATGTATATTCTTTTTTCTAGTTTTTGAATATCAGCAAGGCTACATCATTATGCTGAGAAAAATCTCCACTCGTTTTTTTGTCTGTACAAGTGAATCATCTCTCCTCTTCAGCTTCCTCTCTTATTTTCTCTTCGTCTTCAGGCTCTCTTCTCCGTCTCCACCTCTTTCGTTTCCATCTCTTCACCCACACTTCTTCAATTCTTCTCTTCTTCTAACTTCACCCTTTGTTCATCTTCCAAGCTGTGGTCCAGACACTTAAAATGAGCATCCTTTTTTGCTCCCTGCTTTCTTAGCTATTTTAATGCGTCTCTCAGCTCCGCAGTTAGCAATCGTATTCCACTCTCTCCAGCAAAATCTGGACAGATTCCACATTACACTCCATCAGTTCATCCATTATTGATATAAAGGTATTGATTAGTGCAGCTTTAATCATAGCCAGCACCTTGAGAGTATTGGGAACTTCAAAATCTGCCTGTAGCAACCCACAACAGGAGGGAGTGTGGATATTATGTTGAGTTTCAATAAGCCAATCTAATCATGTAAGCAAAATTATAGTCTGACAGTGTGTGTGACTCATCTGTTATCAGACACACACAGAGATGCCAGGAGTGGCTGAATGTTTAGTCCTCAACAATCAGTGGTTTACCAAAAATCCACACTTGTGTTTCAAAGATTTAAGTTACTGCTTAAAAGATTGAGAAGCAGCCTCAGTGTCGTGAAAAGTACATTTTTTATGGGACTTTTCCAAGAAACCTAGTTCCTCTCTCTCGGCAGCAGCCCCGTACGTCCTACAGGCTTTATTCTGCAAAAGACCTTTTTCTGACTTACAGCGTCTCCAATAAAGTCACGGCTCCATTTGCCTTCGCTGAGTTTAGTGACATTTTCTTTTATCCCTACTTCAATACATTCTGACTTCACTTGCCGCAAAGTCCCACTGTGAGAAATCATTCAGCAGTGTACATAGGTGAGGGCTAATGGAAAAACCACCTTTTAGCCTCCCGTTTGTGTTGAGTGTGTGATCGTCTCAAGTGAGGAGGAAAGGGCTTTTTGCCCCTTCCTTCCACAAGACATTAAACTGTAAATGTGGCATTAAACCTTTCATCAGAGTTAATGGCATTGCTTTCCCTTATTAAGAATTTAAGAGGTATTAGGACAAGGACAAGGGGATTAAGAGGGTTTGTAAACATTTTTTGATTGCTGATTAAGTCCTCTCATGACCGCTTTAACCACTGAAGTGTGTAAATCACATTCAAGGAGTGGAATCAATTGTTACTGGTGTTGGCAAACTAGGTACCATTGATTGGGGCAGCCTCGACCTCACCTCAACCAAATGTCCATAACCTTTAACCCTTCAGACTATTAAACAACGCTTCATTCTCTCTCTGAAAAGAGCTCAAGCTGCGGCTTCAAAAGATCCAGAATTGTTTTTGGACATCATAATTGAAAAAAATCCACACAAAACACATTTAATGAATAGTTCAGTTTGATAATCAGTGTGAATACCTGTGACAGTTTGGTGACCTGTTTGTTTTATAGCAGAAAGCCTGATTTTGTTGCTGCTTGTTGCTTTGTTACAATTTTTTTTTCAAGGACTGACAAATAATAGACACGTTGACTTCAGCCCCATGGTGTAATGAATTAACGGCACTGCAGGAGCCCTCACAAACACAGAACAAGCACAGTCACAGTACTTTGGTGCCCACTTTTAACAGGTGATACACACTGAAAACCATCTCCATTACACAACCATAGCAGAGGGAAATATGTGGAGGGAAACTGAAGTTCAAAAAACCTTTTTTCACAACAGACATTCGATAAGCAAACACAGGTGTAACTGTTGACTTGATTATTTCCTGCATTGCATTTAGGTAATGGATAGAACAGGGACATCGTTAACATTATTCGCTTTCCGGCTGTTATAAGCCAAATGTCTGCTCTGCTGTGATAAAAACGCTTTATGATTCAAAATCATTTTTGGAATGACAAAAAAAAAAAAATGCTGTCATTGTAGCAAGGCTATCGAGATTCAGGTTGGCATCATTTATTTAGGAAGCAGAATGTCATGTAAATATGGACAGACTTTCGACAAGGAAGAAAAAGAAAACTGGGGATGCTCATCAAACAAACACATCAGTCAAATCCAAATATAAAGAAGCTTATTTTCCTCTTGAGCTCCCTGTAAATATGGCAACAGTTTTAGCAGAAACTAATGGAAAATGTGAGGAAAGAAGCATGCAGTTCACATTCTTGCAGTGGCGGACTCCAAAGGGAAAACCAAAAGGGCCAGCTGCACACATTGGGCCACCAGTGTGCTCAATTTAAAGGCCACCCAGAGGGCACACACATTATGTTTTCTTCATTTAAGGACAACCAATAGAGCATTTCATCATGTTTTTACTCTTTAAGGGCACCATAGAGGACACTTAATCATGTTTTCTCCACTGGAAAGGCACCCTAGGAACACTTCATCACATTGTTTTCAGTGGAAGGACACCTGCACCCTAAAGGGCACCGCTACTTATTTTACATTGCGTGCTACTTATTTTATATGGTGTGTATTTATTGTCTTGTGTTAGGCAACAATCCTGTTGCATAAATGTTGTTTGCTATGCAATTATTATCTGTATTTCTCGTCTGCACCTTAGAAGTCGCCCCCGCAATTTCATTGTATAGTCAGCATCATTGTTAATGTGCAATGACAATAAAGGCTTTCTATCCTATTCTATCATGTTTTCTCCACTGGAAGGGCACCCTAGAGGGCACTTCATCATGTTTTTTTCTACTGTAAGGGCACCTTAGAGGACACTGTGTCATGTTTTCTCCACTGGAAGTACACCCTAGAGGCTACTTCATCACATTTTCTTTAATGGAAGTACATCTTAGAGGACACCTTATCATGTTTTCCTCGCTGGAGGGGCACCCTAGATGGCACTTCATCACATTTTCTCCACTGGAAGGGCACTGCGTCATGGTTTCTCCACTGGAAGGTCACCCTGGAGGGCACTTAATCCCATTTTCTCCACTGGAGGGGCACTGCATCATGTTTTCTCCACTGCAAGATCACCCTGGAGGGCACTTCATCACATTTTCTCCACTGGAGGGACACTGTGTCATGGTTTCTCCACTGGAAGGGCACCCTAAAGGGCATTGCGTCATGTTTTCTCCACTGAAAGTACACCCTAGAATGCACTGCATCACATTTTCTCCACTGGAAGGGCACCCTAAAGGGCACTGTGTCATGTTTTCTCCGCTGGAAGTACACCCTAGAGGGCACATCATCACATTGTCTTCACCAGAAGGGCACCTTGAAGGGTACTGCATCATGTTTTCTCCACTGGAAGTATACCCTAGAGGCCACTTCATCACGTTTTCTCTATTGGAAGTACACTCTAGAGGACACATTATCATGTTTACTTAACATAAAAAGCAACCTAAAGGGCACTGCGACATGTAGGGCACATCATCCTGTCTCTCCACTTCAAGGGCACCCTAGAGGCACCTCATCAGGTTTTCTCCACTGGAAGAGCACCCAAGGGGACACTTCATTATGTTTTCTCCACTGGAAGGGCACCCTAGAGGCCATTGTATCATGTTTTATCTACCATAGAGGCATCCAAGAGGGCACTTTTGTTGTAATTTGTCCATACATGCTCCCTCTGCTCAAGTCCAGCGTGTCCTTGATAATTCTTTCCAATAAAATTTATCTTGGCACTTTATGTGACTAGTTTTCCCAAACAGAGCTTATAGCAGTTGATAAAGATGACAGAAAGTTTTGGAGCCACTGCAGTACAGATTATAAACCATAGCTAGTATTTCAGTGTTACAAGCCCGCCTGTCTCTCAGTTATAATCTCCTCAGCAGTGCACTGAACCAGCTGTAGAGCTTCTGTCACCTCTGACTGTTTGATAAATGGTTCAGCAGCTGTGATCAGTGATGACTAACAGCTATATTGTCCACCTAGCTAATCTGAGATCGAAGATTATCATGGATAAAATGGCGATTCAAGGTGGTGACAATAAACTCAAAACTTTTGCTACACATTCTGCTGAGTGACGGAGCTGCCATGTAGGGAGTGTCAGAGTTGCAGCGCATTCACCTGCTGCCTCCACCGGAGAGACTGGCACCCCTCTGACAGGGGAGTTAAAATATCTGTGAAGTTGTTTGAGTGCATCCCTGAGGCTTGTCCATCCTGTCAGTCTCTGACCGGAGTGTCAGTCCTCTCTCCATCTCAGCTTGTGTAAACATTTTTTCTCATTCCACTCTTTATGTGTCTGAAACGCAGTGTTGCTTTGACAGCCGCCCACTCACTTGCCAGACTTGGACAGACACATTGTCCTGCAGACACTAAATCCACATTTTGATGTTTGTGCTGTGAGTGGTTTTCTGATAGATGTCATAAGTCACACACACACTGAATACAGAAACCATCAGGGGCATTAAACTGTTGTAATCACACACACTGATAAGGTGAATCCAGGTAAAACTCATTAATATTAGATACATATTTATCACACAAGAGATTGTGAAACTAAAAAGAAGAGTACCATCTGATTCATATTCTGTGGTCTGCTGTCTCTGTCTTTCCCCCTACAGTGCTTTGCGGAGCCCCACCCACTGTGGAGAATGCCTTCCTGATTGGTCGGAAGCGCTCCCACTATGATATCCACTCTGTAGCGCGCTACCAGTGCACCGAAGGCTTCCTGCAGCGCCACGTGCCCACTGCTAAGTGTCGTGCCAACGGCAAGTGGGACCGGCCTAAAATCATCTGCATAAAATGTAAGTTTTTACACGACAGGATTTTCACAGAGCAGGCCGGCAGACAACAAGACTTAAAGCAGTATTTCCATTTGTTAGGTCATTTTCACATTTACATTTTCTTATTTTTAGCATGCACTCCACCATAGGTCCGTGAGACAACCTCCTACATTAGCTACCCCCAGGAGCTGCTGTCACCATCCGCGTTCAGGCTCGCCATCCCCACTCTCATTATTAATAATTGCGAGCAGAAAGATTACTGTGGTTGCAGACTAAATGAAATCCCCAGGGCTTACTTAGAAGTGGTAGGGTCTCCTTTGAAGTGTTTTATGCTTGAGGTGGGGGGTTTTTTTCATACTTTTCAAAACTGTTTTTTTTTTTTTTTTTTGCAACTGGTTAACCGTNGAAATCCCCAGGGCTTACTTAGAAGTGGTAGGGTCTCCTTTGAAGTGTTTTATGCTTGAGGTGGGGTTTTTTTTCATACTTTTCAAAACTGTTTTTTTTTTTTTTTTGCAACTGGTTAACCGTTTATTGAATACAAAGGATGTGTGCTAAAAACTGAAACTGAAATATGACCTTTATACTTCGTATCATACATGAACTAATGTGCATTAAGAGTAAAACACTTGTGTGAGTGCAGCAAATATTCTCACATTTGTTCTTATTGGGGGTTTTTAGTTGGAGTGACATTAGGAAATTGTTCATTCATATTTGAAGCCACCTTTTGTGTCTCTTTGTGGTTGTTTTGCATCTTTTTGAAGTCGTTTTGTGTCTTAATGAGGTCATTTTGTGCCTTTCTTGTCACTTTGTGTCACCTTGTGTTTGTTTTGTGTCTCTTTATAGTTGTTTTGTGTCTCTTTGTAGTTGTTTTGTGTCTTTTTCTAGTCATTTTTTGTCTTAATTAAGTAATTTTGTGCCTCTTTTTGTCATTTTGCATCTTTTTGTAGTTGTTTTGTGTCTTAATGAAATAATTCTGTGCCTTTTTTGTCATTTTGTGTCATTTTGTGTCACCTTGTGTTTGTTTTGCATGTTACTGTAGTCCTTTTGTGTCTTAATGAAGTCATTTTGTGCCTTTTTTTGTCAATTTGTGTCACCTTGTGTTTGTTTCATGTGTCTTTGTAGTCCTTTTGTGTCTCTTTGTGGATGTTTTGCATCTTTTTGTAGTTGTTTTGTGTCTTAATGAAGTCCTTTTGTGCCTTTTTTTCATTTTATGTCACCTTGTAGTTGTTTTGTGCCTCTTTGTAGTCCTTTTGTGTCACCTTGTAGTTCTTTGTGGTTGTTTTGCCCATTTTTGTAGCTATTTTGTGTGTATTTGCATCTCTTTGTGGTCTTTTTGTGTCTCTTTATGTTCATTTTGAATCTTTTCCTAGTCAGTACGTGGCAAAGAGAAACTTCGTTATTTTTGAGCCAGGACCCAAAGTATATTTTTGTAAGTTTTTGTGTCCAATTGACGACTCAAGACAACAATTATTAAAATTGGTCCAGTATTGAGCGAGAGCGCTGCAGCAGCGAAACAAGCTGCACTGTAACCACTCAGGACAATTGGCACTGTCAGTTTACGTCCACTTAAGTGTTTTTTTAACCGACAGCCTCAGATGGTTATTATAATTGTGTGACAATGTTACAGAAAGCATCCTACAGAGAAATGTCCTTGCCATTTGCTGATCAGATCTGTGTGTTAGTAGGTGTAACCAAGTCTTGCTGAAAGAGCAGTCTCATTCTGAAATCTCAGACTGTATAAATCAGAAAGGTATTCAGCCATGACATTGAAAATCTTTTAGATAACACTATGCTACGCTTTCTGTACTACAACACGACAAACTCTCAGTGGCACTCCTCTCTCCACCTCATTTTTTTTCCCTGCAACAAGTCACCTTGAGACTTGGTCACAATAACAAAAAGACCAGTTTCAGGTGAGGAAAAACATCTCATTGCTCTGTGGTGTCCTTTTTGTAATGTTCTGAGACATTTGTAATAACAATCTGAGCCTGTCAGTGGCAGAACGGGCACTTTTAGTGGACGTAGATTGACGGTGCACAGTTGCCCGTAGGGATTACATTGCCGTCTCTTTCGCTGCTGCCGGACCAATTTTAAAAACAGTTGTCTCCGTTAGTCACCTACACACACAGGACATGGGAAATCACTGTCCAGGTTGAAAAATACCAAAGTTTCCTGTTTATTTGAGTGACATTTTGCAGGTGAAGGCCAGGGACGTCCCTGACACTTTGGGCCCCTGGGCCTGTGCCCAGCAGGGCCACACTGTGATAACAGCCTTTTATTATGCAGCCTTCACACACCTTATCTCCTCTGAGTCTTAAAATAAACGTTATCATTCCTACAATGATTTTAAAGGACTCACTCCGACTGTGACAGAATAGACAGAATAAATGTAACTTTTCAGCATAATTTCTTTCTTCTTCAGGGGGAGATATAAAAGGTTGATATATATAAATATTCTACAAACCGAGCCTTATATTTCATTTCTCTCAGCTCACAATGTGACAGTAATGATGAAATGCTAAAATAATGTAGCTTCTGTTGAAAGTGATAAAAAAAAATATATATTTTCCTTTCGACTCTTTATCTTTGGACAGAGTTGTTTTTATGGCCCAGAGTTATGGTGTCGTTATCACTCATTGCAGATGACATGTCTTTGTTGGCAAAATCCAGAAAGGGACAGAGCAACCTAATTTGGCAGTACACCCCAGGAATGCGCTTACACTGAGGCTGTGAGTGGGTGGCTAGCTCAGTGTGCTCTTGCTAAAGGCACCCAGTGTACTGAGTGTGAGATAAAACACATTCCCTCAGCGTGGTGGAAACAGCTAAACCTTCTACAGAGAACATGCAGTTTTGACCTTCCTGCTTTTTGATCCCATTTTCTCTGGTCTCTTACCTGCTTTCACCTCCCTCCGACTATCTGTCTGAATGCTTCTGATGCTTGTCAGTGATTCATCTTCCTCTTACATCAGTTTTCCGCTCTTTCTGACCGGCTTCTTTAATAAATCGCCTGCCCTTTTTTTCTTTTATCTCACCGTCTCTCTATTCCGCTCTGTTTGCTCCACCAGCCCGACGAGCCCACCGCTACCGGCGCCACCACCACAAGGGCAGGAGGGAGCGCAGGAAGCACAAGAGGCACGGCCACAGAGAGGGAGGCCACCACGGAGGAGAGCTGGGCCACAACCGCGCCCACGTCTGAACCAAAAAAAAAAACCCACCCACCCCCTTTCCTTTTTCTCCTCTGCTGCCAGCTGCGGTTTGCCTGTCTCCCTGTCGTCCCTTCCTCTCCTCGCCCCATTTCCCCAAACACTCTTTCACACCTTCCAGCTCAAAACTCTCAGCCCAAGCCCCCCCTCCCCTCCCTGCACTGCACTGCCCTGCCCTTTGCTCCACCCCTGGCTCTCCGAGTCAGCCTGTATCATAGTCAACTCTGAGGCCTGCCAAAGTGCTGCCAGGCGTCACCGGGACAACAACAAATCCCTTTGTACTCTTTTTACTTTCCTCTCTCTGTTTTCCTTTCTCGTCTGTCTCTCACCGACCCTCTAACTCGACCCAGTTACTCCCCTCCGAGCTCAACGATGACCTGAAACATGGGGCTACGCTGACCTGTTTTTGAAAAAAAAAAAAAAAAAATTACCTTTGAGATCCACACCGAACATTCTTCGGGGAGAAGTGGTTTAGTACAAACTATAAATAGGAACGACATCACTGAAAATGCCGTAACAAAATCAGACGAGTCAAGGAAGACATCCGTGTTGTTGACTTTGAGCCTTTTGTCTGTTGAACACACATTATTTTCTACAAGTGTTAATTTCTTGACTCCGCTGCTTTTGGTTTTGCTCTTTGTAAGACATTGTACTTGACTTAAAGCGAGTTATTCTGAAACAGATTTAAGTGATTTTCTTTGAATCAGAGGCAGTTGTAATTGAATTATTTGATTGTTAGCGTTGTATCTTCTTGTCAGTGTGAGACAGTTACTTTAGATCAGATGCTAAAAATCCCCGGAGGAAAATGGAAAAACGCATCTCAATTCAGTTTCATCGCATCTTATTCCACATCAGTCATTTCTCTGAAGTGTCGGAACAATCTCAGCCCGCTCTTGTTGTGTCAGACATCCATCCCTGTCATTCTCAAGGGTTAATCACAATCTTTGATGTCAGTTTGTCTCAGCTCAGCTCAGCAATCCCACGATCTGTTTTGCCTTTTCTCATAATTTGCGTCGCTGTGAGAATGGGTGTGCTGTGAATTAATGAAGGTGATGCAGCAGGGCCAAGTTCTTCTCACTCATCAGCAGAGTTTTGCATCTTTGGTTTGATGAGGAGAAATTACACTGTCACCCAGGCGTGAGAGATACAGAGAGAGACGGAGCAGGTTATCTATCCAGTAGCCCCCTCATATTTCACAACAAGCACAAGATATGACAAGTTCATGCGCAGAGTTTGGGTACACAAAAAACACATATGTCTTTTTTTTATTTTATTTAATATTTCACTTTCAGCCTTTTAAAACTTTCTTAAAGTTGGTTCTGCGTTGGTGGTGAGATAATCCGTTCCCAATCTGTCTCTGTCAACAGTCATTTATCTTCACCATGAAGTCAGTCTGTCAGAAACCAAGAAGTTCTGTTTGTTTAAATTGGGGCTGTCAAAAGATTACATTTTTTAATCACGTCTAATCGCTGGATTTCAATACTTAATCGCAATTAATCACACTTGTTTAATCACAGGTTTAATAAAATTCCATAATTTTGCATGTCAAAACAGTTTTGAGGTCCATATTAAGAAGGTGAGGCAATTCTTACCACAGTGTTTTGGTTGGGAATCAAATGAATGCAAAGAAATTTACTTTATGAGCCTAACTTTAAAATGTGTTTCTTTCAAATCAGTGCTGCACTGCACCAACAATGAAAGAGACAAAATTGCAGCATACAGTTAACCCTCTGAGACCCACATACTGTAGACCCATTTTTGCGTTTTGTTGGCAGGGGGCAAGGGAGCTTTTTGGGGGGAGATAGCAGGTCAGCAGTATATGCCACACAGTAGTGATATATATCACCTGAAAGCTGGAAACCTGAAGAGCAATTTGAGATGCAGCTCAGCACTGTGTGTCAAGTTTTTCTACTCATAAATTTGTAATAAACACTGCAAAAAAAGTGCATAGTTTGTGCCCAAAACTGTGTGGGACTGGCATAAAGTGGACATGTCTATAAACAGGAGACTTGTGGGACCCACAGAGTCGATTGTCATTCAGATACCTTGAGGTGGGAGGTCAAGGAACCTCTGTGAAAACAGCCATGCTGTTTTTCCCTCACCAAAATTTGCCTAACTTTGGAGCGTTATTTAGCCCCCTTCCTTAGAAGTTAGCTTGGTACCACTGGATTCCTATGATACCTGTATAAGCCCCAGTATCAGGCGTCTATAGCTTCTGAAAGACAGGCAGCGGCGAAAATAGCAGCACGCGATTAACAGGATTTTAAGAAATTAATACCTTATGTTTGGACCTCCTAATCAAATCGCGATAATGTATTTGCAATGACCACAATCTTTCCTTCCTCTTTGTCTTCATCGCACTGATCGGGGCAGCAGGTCAGAAAACATCCAGATTGGTCATTTGAGATTGCACTGACAGATTACACCAAATGGTCGATTACTTTTCACTCTCACTGATTTTAAGACTCAAAGCTACAGTAGGTAACTTTTATAAAAAAAATAACTTTGTGCCATATTTGCTGAAACTGTCGATACATCCTGACGGTAGTGCATGACACAGGTAATCTGTGAAAAAATCACTTCTAGTGCTCCTAATGGCATTTGCAAGAATACTCTGCACCTGAATAAAAACCATCAATCAAAGCCAGGAGGAGTCTGTAACGCAGTGTCAGTCAATGCTCATGCACACACTGTGCTGCCAACAACAGCGTCCACAGCAAATACAAGGAAATAGAAGACGAGCAATGACCTTCTTCTGTGAAAGTGAAAGCAAGCTTTTCGTCACAGGTCCTCCTTTGTGTACTTGTCCGCTGTTGTTGGCAAAGGAGGGATGGGGCAGTTTCTTTAATGCTGGTGGTTGTTTCTGAGGCATTGTGTTAGCAAAGCTCCTCCAGAAGCCGACTGAAGATATAAAGCTTAAATGAGTGAGAGCATGCGTGGGGAGGAGGAGGCTGGCGCAGCGTGTGCACGAGCACTGATTAACACTGAGTTGGAGACTCCTGCTAACTCTGAATGTTTGAGTGTTCAGGTGCAGTGGATTCTTGCAAAAGTTATTTTTTTATATATATAAAAGCTACCCACTGAACCTTTTAACCTGCAGTCAAGAACTTTTATCCTTCTTCCACACTCGTGTCCTGGCTTGGTTTGGCTTGGTTTGAATTGGCCCGTCATCCTAGTGCAGCAGGGATTCGCTTCTCCATTACAGCGGGGCAGGTAAAAGTTTACCTGATGTAGATGAACTGTTTGCAGAGGTGCAGTAAGAGCCTGTTTAGAGCTCTTCATCGACATCTCTCTGTGACAGTTTCTGCTTATACTCTTCCTCCTTGCGCTAGTAGCTTTGTTTTTATGAAAGAAAAGCCGCCAAGAAATGACTAATCCTGTGATAAAAAAATTTCATTTCCTTTAGATTCTTCACAATAAAAGTCCCGTTATTTTGGTATGTAGACGCTTTTATTGTGAAGCAGCAACCACAGAGATTCAGTTATAAGTTACAAAAGTACTGAGAGCTGAACTCACAGAGACTTCTAAAAACATCTGTCTCTTTGGTGTCCAGCACAGACAGATGTGAGTTGAGTCTCACACACAGGGGTTGTCAGTTTGGCTGCAGTGGGCAAGACGTTACCGCTCCCCGCTTGTAGACAGTCAGGCACGCAGTCGGCCCCTCTCTGGAGAAGGAGCAGGAAGGTCCAGCTCCAGTGCAGCTCGGCGTGGTATGGCGTGTTAAAACTGACAAAGGAAAAGCAAATCAGTGCCACGTGGTTTGACTCAGTGCCTCCAAAATTTGGTAACACAGCAGATATTGAGCAACATTGGCATTCACTGAGTGTCATGTGTCGGACACCTAACAAATGTAAGACAGATGAAAGAGGCTAAAACACAGCATCAAGCTGAGGGAACTACAGCGTTGTGTTCTCAGTGGGCTTGTCTCTACAAGCATCGCCTACAAATTGTTATCTGATCGATTGTTAATCTAACGAAATCTACAGCTCTCTGCGGATAAAACCAGCCCTCCAAACCAGGATGAGTTGGGGAACAGGCATGAGGACTAAAGCCTAATTCTGATGACTGTTGGATCATGAATCAAAGCTGTGTGCACAGGGTGTGATGATGAATATCCTGCGAGGCAGAAGACACGGAGATGCTGAGAACTCTCTCATCTCAGTGTGCGTGTGTGTTTGTGTGTTGATGATTGAGGATGTTGACAGTGGCTGCGGTCCCAGAGGATGATGATAGAGAGGGTCAGCAGAGATTAAGGCTTCCCATTTCTGGGGCAGACTCGAGTCTCAGAGCCGCTCACACCTGTGCTCGCTTCTGCCGCGTGTCCTGCTTTAAAGAGAGGATTGAGACGGATAGAACAAGCGCTTTGCTCTCTTTCCTCCCCTTTTACTGCCGGGTTAAATTGGTGTTGTTTAAAGCCAGCACTTGAGGTTGGAGCTTCTGGGATTATGTCCCAAACACTGACTCCAGCACTTTTATCCTTTATGTTTCTCCCTCTTGTTCTTCCCTTTTCCCTTCACCGCCTTTCACTTTAGTGCTTTTCATTTATCTTCCTCACTCCACATTCTTTTCACTGTCACTGTCTATTTACAATAGAAAAGTGGTGGAGGACCTAAATTCAGTTTAACCAGCTCTTTATTGGCGAAAGAGGACCGTCGGTGTCTTCAGCCGCCTCTCACGTATCTTGTAAAAAGACCACTAAAGCAGGATCAGGTTATATAAAGTCACAGGAGGTAAGAAAATCCATCCTGTGCACATTAATTCTCTGCCTTTGTTTGTCTCCTCTCACCTTGGCAATGACAACACTCCTCCGCACGGCGAAGACAAGTGAACCTACACCTTTGTATCAGTTTAATTAATCTACTGCATGCCTAATTAACAAGTTGCATTATCTGCAGAACGGCGAAGCTGTGATGACAAGGGAGGGGTTAGGCTGACGGACAGCCAGTGGAGGGTTTAGGGTGACGGGCAGGAGACCCAGAGAACTGTCACAGCCGTCAAACCCCTGTCGTTTCTTCGATGTCAGGCTGCAACACGGCTTTTTTTTTTCTGTCTGTCCGGGAAAATGGATTGAGCACGGGTGGTTGAATGAAAGGGCAGACAGAAGCCCCTCGCACTGTAATTCAGATCAGAGTTGATGCCCAGTGACAGTGTAATTACAGCTGTGTAAAGGCTCAGCTATGTGACAGGAGTTAAAAACTTTTGAAGAAGTGATGAAGTGAGCAACTGAATTTTTGGGCGCGCAGAGCAGAGAGCACGAGGAGACAGGATTGGACAAAATTAGATTAATTAAGACGAGTTAAAATGCATACTAACGCTTCAGTTTGTGTTGAGGTTTAAAAAAGTAATCTGATGTTTAATCCCCTGTTCTGTGTTTCCTTATCCCCTTTTCCTCACCCCTGCGGAGATCTTTAGGCCTATCACAAAAACACCATAGATCCATATTAAACTTACTTTCTTTGTCAGTTTGAATTAAATATCAAAGGTAAACCGCAGCGAACAGCTTGAGAGAAACCCACTGTGTCACACACCAGCACCATCATCCAACTTCTGGGAGGGGATTACCACAGTCGGGCCCATCTCAGCCACTTGCCCGTTAACATTACTCTCCTGATAGCCACAGACAGACAGTCGTTAAGAGAAGTCATTAAGGAAACACAGCCTCAGAAAAATACTTAGGAACACAGCCTCTGATTGGTACGACAAAGGCATCACTGAGCTTAGAGAGAAGCTGCTGGTCCTGTTTGCCCTGGATCCTCCATCAGCTCCATCTTCACTATCACACCCATAAGATACAAGTGAGAAAGTAATTCCAGAGATATTTAATGTAACTTTAAAGGCAGAATTATACCTGTGCATCAGCATTTATACTTGTATGGTGGTGTGTCTGTGTCACTCTGCAGTTACACCTCCTAAACACTAGCTGGCGGCTGGGTTTCTGTGAAGTGCTGTAAAGTTTGGTTGATTAAAAACACACATTAAACACACATTAAACATGGCTTAATAGAGACAATTTCAAACACAAGTACACAAATCAGCTTCACTATAACTTGCAGGATTCACAGACAAACACTTGTCTTTATCTGGACACATTTTCCCCACAAATACAACATGCTAATGTTTTTAGCACAAGCCTATGGCATTTTACATTGTATAAATTAGCCTAGTTGCTAGCAGACTTTTCCTCTTCTCATATGAAACCAGGGGCAACAGCAATATTTAACAGAGGTAACGTTACAAAATTCAGCTCCATTACAACTCACAAGGTTCACTGACAAAACAACTGTCTTATACTAAACACATTTTCCAAACAAATATAACATGCTAACGTTATTAGCACAAGCCAATGGTATTTTACATTGTATAAATTAGCCTAGGGATTTCCTCTACTTATATGAAGTAAGGATAAATCATGTATAAGACTTAACATGCTATTTTGTGGAGGCTTTATTGTCTTCACTGTTTATTGTTTCTCATCAGTGATAAAGTAAATAAAAGCTTTGTTTCATGGTTTTTAGCTTACAAAAATAAACAGGAGGTCTGCGTCACTGTGAGGTGTACTTACATTTCTGTGGAGGTGTAGTATAGGCTATGGCGTCGACGGAGTAGCCCACGCAGAAGTATAAATCCCGCTTAAGTCCTGTACGACATCAGTAACCCGAGAGTTAACCTCTATAGTATCCAGTATTTCAGAGTTTTCCATTCAGTTCTGTTTAATGCTCGGTGGTGAGACCGAAGCACACAAGCAGCTCAGCTGGAGAAGCTCCACTTCAGAGATCCATTACACAGTTTATTTTCAGATGACCTTACATTAGACATCACATTTATTTCTCACTTGCCCTATTGGACAACTGCATGAGGCGTTACACTCCCCTGAACACAGAGTTTCACCTCTATTATTTCACATTTTGCATTTTTTCGTAAAATATAAAAGGTTAGTAGCGGTTAAAGGGTGTCGGGCCGTCGAAAGCAGAATTAACCAAAACTGACATCCCTGGTTTGAATTGATTTCCACTGATAATGCTCTGGTTTTTCATCAAACTTTTACCAAGCAGCCCAAAATATAATAGACCCCTGGGCTATGTGTGTGTGTGTGTTTGTGTCATCCTTGTAAGGAGACAGCTTGCTTTCGGCCCGTCCTCTGGATACGTTATTGCTCGGTCTCGCTTTCTTGCGAAGGTGCCAAACTTTTTCACAGCTTCCCTCTGACGCTCTCAAACTCAACGCTTTTAACTATTGAATTCACGGGAAAACGCACATTTTCACACACTTTTTTTTCTCTTCATATTTCAAACACTTTGACCCACACTCTCTGAAGTGTTTGTCTCGTTCTTCGCCTTTAACTCCCTCTTTTCATCTCCCTGCCTCACCCCCTGTCGCCTCTCCTCATTGGTCTTTCTCGCAGAAGCCCTGAGGGCGAGCAGATAGACAGAGATGAACCCTTATTATTGGGAGTCTTAATTGTGAAGATGAGTGATTTAACAGAGGTTGCCGCCAGCTGTGTCTTGGCTCAGCAGCGAGCACCACGCCTGAGGGGAGAGCAGCGCGCAAACCACTGAACATCTTCAGAGGCGGCACAGCCACATATCCTAATTGTGACCGAGTCATTCCCCTCACTCTCTGTCTTCTGAGCTCAGCAGAGATGAGATAAGGGTGGGATGAGGCGAGCGCGTCTCGACGTCTCGGTGTGCTTGTAGCTGTGACTGTTTGATTTCACTCTGTCTGAACAGTGGCGGCGAGAGCACAGCTTGTTTAAATTAGTTGTATATGTTGTGACAACACGTTGGTTGTGAGGAAGTGTGTGACTGGTTGAATCAGTGTGACAGGAGTGATACAGACAAAGTCAGAGGAAATTGTCTTTGCCTTGTGTCTCAAAAGCAGCAGCAGGTGGTAGCAGCAGCAGTGTTCATACACAGCGATATAATTTTCTTTTCATTTCTTTTCACCCCAAAAAACCAAACATTATAACAAATAAAAACTGTCAAGGTGAGAAGAAAAGAACTGAAAGGGGATTAAAGAAGTCAGACCTAATATCCAAATAAGAAATGAGACAGAGCAACAAAAAAGAGCTAATTAGACCTCCTCAAAGTTAATAACAAGAACCTACGAGGCGTATAAACGAACAAGTCTGCCTGTCAGACTTTAAGTTCTTGACACTGAATTTTGCAGCTGATTTGACGACTGTGGCTAGAAGATTTTACCAGCTCTAGCTAGCTAGCTAATTACGCTGCTAAAGTTTCCTGCTGACTGGTTTTAAAATCAAAAGCCATGTTAAAGTGTCGTAAAGGTCCAGTGTGTAAGATTTTGGGGGATATATCGGCAGGAATGTGATATAATTATATGATGAGAATGTTTTCATTAGTGTATGATCACCTGAAAATAAGAATCAGTGTGCTATCGTTACCTTAAGCCCCATTTCCACACAGTTCAGTTCAGTTCGCTTTTTTCCTGTTTCCACTGTGAAAAGTTGTGGATGGTATCAATAGAACCGTTCCGTACCGTCCCCATGTTTGGTCCCCCCTCTGTTGGGGTACCCAGCACACAGATCTGGTACTAAAAGGTGGAGCTGTGAACACTGCAGTCTGTTGATTGGTCAGTAGAGGGCGGTCACTCTGCTCAGAGTTGTGTCTGGTTTTGAGGCTCATGTAACCACTGTTCATACCGTGGAGAGTTTTATTAGTAAACTGTTACTATAAAATGAAAAGATGTTTTGCTGCCTCTCACAGCAGCTGGAGTCTGAGAAAAAATAATTTCATTCACTGGGCCGACTGCCGTCAACTTTTAAGGTGGAACGTTAACTTGTTATGTTATTGGATGCATGAGGTGACGACGTGAATCCATCAGCACACCTTAAATTTCAACTTTGACCATTCCATTAGTTTTTATCGTCTCTCTTGAATGACATAGAGTTTTAGCAATGAGTGGATCTTTCAACCAGATTATGTGAACTGCATATATTCTAATCCTCACTCAGAAAAAAAAAAAAGTGTCACAGAGCGTCATTCCTGTGGGCTACAGCAACACTAAACCCCTGAGCTTGCCTGGAAAGGACTAAATGCACAAAGCTGCAATTTTTAAATAACCCATGGAGAGAGACTCTCACTGCAGCCTGTTTTATTTTGTTCTGAAAATGTTGGCATGCAGCCTCATTCTGTGGACGATAAACGAGGTGCAGACTGATAAAGGAGGAAATACAGTGAGTGCTGGACGGAGCAGTGACTGACAACAACCCCGCCCACATTTAAGAGTCCTGTTTGCAGTGGAAACGCTAGGGTCTAGGTACCATGTCTGAAGGGTTACTTTTGGTTCCAAAGGTACCATACTGAAAGTATTTGGTTGAAACAGGGCTTATGTTTCATTAGCCTACAAAAAGAATGTTTTTTAAGATGAGGACTATTGTGTTTCGCAAACATAACGTTTGGAGTTGCTGGAGTGTAGCCTATCGCAGTGGATGCTCAAGTCGGGAACTGCCTCTTTTTTTTTTGTTACATAACCTTTGATCCCTCAAAATAATGTGGCATGGCAGGAATGCGAGGTTACTACTGAGCTAGTTAGCCAAATACGCTAACAAATGCATCTCATGTCCGAGCAGACAACCAGGCTCCATCCATCCCTTTGTGTTCCATATATATTGTCAAGAGATGTAAGCGACAGATGAACAGTTCTCTTTGTACATGTGTGGACTGTTTGCAAACCGTGTGAAAGATAACTGAGAGTCTCTGTTCCCTTCATGTACTGTAACAACTGTCCGTGACTGTAAACCTGAGGCATTTCGACACAGCGCTCGTCCGCAATGACAACCTGATAAGAGCAGTAGAGGCTGTTGTCCTCAGTCACACACAGACAGACTATTGATTTCACGATTAGGCCGTCTGTCCTGGCCTCCTATTAAGTCTGTCGATGGCATCGACGGCGCAATAGCATCGACTGACCGCTGGATGTTTTCGAAATGACACAGAAAGCAGACTGTCATAGCTCACTGCTGCCTCTGCATAATTTGCATCATTATCTTCTGCTCATTAGACTTTTCAACACTCCTTTCCACTTGTGGTCTGCTGCATCACTTCTTCACTGCTCGGTATATAATGCACAGGAACACCCCCGGTGGTGTTTGTACGACATGGCGTCTCTGTCTGATAATGAGTTGAGACAATTTATCATCGTTGACAAAACCAGCTGCATTCTGTTGGGATGCATGAATGGGGAGATGTTAGAGTGAGAGAATGAGAAATGAAAGAGACAAACGCAGAGCAGGAATCAATGACAAACACTTCTCCTCTGTGATGTAAATACTCTGAGGTTTTTCTCTTTTCTTTTTTAAAAAAAAATCCATTTAGACTCTGGGTGTGTTTGTTGCTTAGCCTCTCTGGACCATATTCACACAGCCTCAGTGGATCCAAAGCCCATCTCCCCCTCTCGCAATTTCTCACTTCTGCTCACACACACACACACACACACACACTGCTGCTGCTTTAAACTGCTGCATCACAAAACCAGAGACGCTCTGGTCTGCAGGTGAGCCAGAAGCGAGGTGATACTTTTACCCTGCAGTAAAAAAAAAAACACATCACTTCTTTGGCTCTGTTCCCTGCACAACACTTCAGTCTGCAGCTAACTGTGTGTTCACGTCGACTGTGAACACACAGACAACATGACTGCGACTGAGCCCGCCTGTGACAGCTGTGTGAGTGTGGTCCATGAGTATTTATCCATATTTATTGATGTATGTTCTTATGAATTCCGGTCCTGTCATTGTATTATATTCTTTACAAGACAAATGATCATTAAAGGAAACCCTTGTTTGGATCCGTTACCTGTATTTGTTTGTGATTATTCGTGCAAAGTTTATTTAGCCAGTATGTGACTAAACCCTCCTTTTAATTATAGTGATGACACACATTGGTTTTGTTAATTATTTTATTTGTTTGTTTGGTTTTTAGGCAAATGTGACATTTGTGGTTGTAGCAGCATGTATTGGTGGTTGCTACGGTGACTATTTATTCTACCCCGAGGGATTAATGTTCAAATTATACTAAGAAGAACTTTATTTGTACAGCATTTTTTCTTCACATAGAGATAGTAAAAGTTAAAAAGGATAAAGGAGGTGAAATAATATAATATCCACGACATATAAAATTATGCAGACCCCCTTTTTGAAGCCTCGAGTCCGGCATTTTGGCTGGTGCCATCTTGGTGTTTTGGAGCCAGAAGTGACCGTATTTCAATGACAGCTTGGAGCTTTGGTGGAGCGAGAGGTGGATCTGACTGTAGTGACGTCTCGCAGTCAGTTTGTCACTCAAAGCGACCACTATTCCAATGATGCAAAACTTTGAGCCCCGATAAAAATGCAAATGGGAGATTTATACAAATATTCACCCCGTACAGTTGTCATGAATGTTTAAATTAATTATTAAGTCCAAAACCAGGCTGTGAACATGTTTATTTCTGCTGTAACGTTGGGCACTTTAACAGGAGGGTCTATAGAGATTGACTCACTTCTGGAGCCAGCCTCTAGTGGCCATTCAAGGAACTGCAGTTTTAGGACTTCTGTGTTGGCTTCATTTTTTTGTCCTGGAGGTTATCGTTTTGTCAGCACTCATAAGGCTCTCCACTCTTAAAGTGGAAACACAAAACTTTTCAACTTCACCCCCACAGTGTTTCCAAGTAGTAAGACAACCTGATTCCACTGTAGCTTTGGTTGTTCCACTGTCGGCTGTTTCCGCTACTGGGGATAGTAACTGCAAAGAACTGATACCCTTTGGTAACTGGGGATAGCATCCGATAGCTACTGGGGAAAACAGTTCTGTCCTCTTCCTGTTTTGGTTACACAATGGTTGACACACTTCCTTTGTGCCTTAGATCGAGCCTTCATTTTCCTGGCAGATCATATGAGTTGGCAGACAGAGTTGCAAAGTAAAAGCAAGTCTTATAGGGAACCAGGCTAAACACTTATGGTGTCATTATTCTACGGCCATTTCACTGTGCCATTAAAATATACCTCATAATAATAAGTTAAAACAAAAAACTAAAAATTAATTCTAAATAATCTGACAAGTTATGAGCATTTTGGGAAATACCCTAATTTGATTTATTACAGAGAGTTAGATGAGAGGATTCAGCGGACCAGAGGACTAACACTGAGCCGTACACTCCACTGAGCGAGGCAAAACAGCCTTTGCTTAAAGAAAGAAATAAGAACATGTTTGGAGTTTGGCATGTGGGAGACTACCCAAACATTTGGAAAATGATACTTTGGTCAGATGAGACTAATTTTGAACTTTCTGTCCACTCCTCCATAAAGCCTAGCTCAGAGGAGTGTGTGGACAGATACTCCAGATACTGTGGAGCTTTCCTGCTCCTTCAGAGTTATCTTTGGTCTCTCCGTTGTCTCTCTCATTAATGCCCTTCTTGCCTGGTCAGTGAGTTCTGGTGGGTGGGCCTCTTTTTTTTGGCAGCTTTGTTGTGGTGCCACATTTTTTCCCTTTTTCCTATAATGGATTTAATGGTGCTCAGAGGGATTTTAAAAGTTTCAAAGTATTTTTTACAACCTAACAATGATCTGTAATTCTCCAGAACTTTTTTATCTCTGAGGTGTTTGGAAAGCCCCCTCAGCCTTCATGGTGCCACTTGCTTGGTGGTGTTGCAGTCTCTTCACAACAGGTGTGTATATGTACTGAGATCATGTGACACTTAGACTGCACACAGGTGGACTTTAACTAATTATGTGACTTCTGAAGGTAATGGGTAGCACCAGGCTTTAGTTAGGGGTATCATAGCAAATGGGGCGAATACATGTGCACATACCACTTTTCAGTTTTTTTAATTTTTGTAGACAAGGTTTGTTTTTTATTTCACTTTGCCATTTTTTTAAACTTTTTTATGTGGGCTTTTTGTCTGTAATGGACAGGACAGTGAGTGAAATGGGGAGACAGAGAGAGAGTGGGGACTGACACGCAGCAAAGGGCTGCAAGCCGGAGCCGAACCCAAGGCCGCTGCAGCGAGGTGATGCCTCTGTACATGGGGTGCCAGCACTATCCACTACGCTATTGACACCCTTCACTTTGCCAATTTTGAGTATTTTGTGTAGGTCCTTTACAAAAAATACAATAAAAATCCATTTAAATTACAGGTTATAATGCAACAAAAAAAAAAAGGAAAAACGGCATAAGTTTTCAAAATGCATTCGCAAGGCATTTTAGCTTAGCTTAGCATACAGACTGAAAACAAGGGGAAACAGGGAGCCTGGCTCTGTCCAAAGATAATGAAATCCACTAACTGTACCAGCCAAAACGTTCTCACTCCCAACTTATCAAATACAGATGCTTGGTTATTGGACCTACATGTCAAACTATGGTACTCTAAGTCAGGGGTCAGCAACCTTTACTATCAAAAGAGCCATTTTTGACCAAAAATAATTAAAACAAAAATCTGTGTGGAGCCACAAAACATATTAGAGCCTATACTTGTAGTCTAAATGAGCATCCATATATATGTTTTACCTAGGCTGACCAAACGTCCTCTTTTGCCCGGACATGTCCACTTTTCACGTCCTGTCCAGGGCGTCCGGGGGAGTTTATAAATTGATGATAATGTCCGGTTTTCCTTGGCTATTTAACAGGCCGGGCGTGCGCTGTGGGTGCTCAGCATAGAGGGAGACCTCCGTGTTTGAGACGGGAGCGGACGGCGGGAGGTCTGAGGCTTCCAGCGAGGGGAGAGGGAGAAATAAAACAAAATAAGATAAAATAGGAAAAACTTGTCTCACTATTTTATTTAATTTTCAGCGTTTAATCAAGGCGGAGGCGGGCGGCGGAAGGTCCGTGGGTTCCAGCGAGGGGAGAGGTAGAAACAAACAGCCAATGTGTGTGTGTTATGTTCAGGTGTTGTCACGTAAATAACAGTGCCCAAGCAATAAACAGGACAGACAATAGGATTTTATTTATTTTTACACTACATTTTCACTGAAAGCTGACCGAATCCGACCCGAGCCCGAATACAATTTATATGTTTTTGACCGAACCCGGCCCGACCCGTTGGGCTCGGATCGGGTAGCCACACTCTAGTGTGTGTATGTGTCCCCTATCTATAGGGGCCTATCTTAACTTCTGTCTTTGAGAGATATAATTTTGTAATATAACCACAGCTATCATTTAAGTAGGCTTGTGGCCGGGCCAAGTGTCCTCTTTTTTGGAAATCAAAATATGGTCACCCTATTTTACCACAAGGTGGCTACTCTACGGGGCGATATTTATGATTGTTTGGTATTATTATTTAAAGTATTATTTATTTTAGGGACACTGGAGAGGGGCCAAAGAGCCCTCTGACGCTGCCGAGCACCATTAAACTATAAAGGCAACCAGCCGTATATCATGCCGATGTTAAAGGACGTTTTTTTTTCCTCATTGTCGGACGCTGCAAGTCACTGCCCAGGCGCCAGATTTTGAGGATTCAGAGTGAGACCGGGTTAGTTGGACTGCAGGCTAGCTGTTTCCCCCTGTTTCTAGTCTTTATGCTAAGCTAAGCTAACAGCCTCCTGGTTACATCTTCATACTTAATACACAGATGTGAGATTTTCTCATCAAAGTCTCTGCATAAAAGCGCATGTTGGACTTTTTAACCTTAATGGCTGCTTGTAGCTCTCTGTCTGTCTGTCTGTCTGTCTGTCTGTCTGTCTGTCTGGGGTGGGTTGAGATTTCTAACAAGTTTTGCGACACTTTATTGAAACTAAAAGCACAGCTATCTGCACAGAGGCTGCAACTTAATGAAAGCACAACATCTGCTGCTTTCAAAAAGAAAAACCTTGAAAGTTTTCAAACCTTTTCAACATTCATCCGAGTTCAAAACCAGGGGCAACTGGAAGGCCTACAGTTTGAAATGATTAAGTGCTGAAAAAGAAACACAGTAATCTAGCCAAGGGCAGCAGTCCTCCGAGTTCCACACATCTATTTGCACAGAATGATTGTATCAACGGGATTGTTAAGGGTTTGCTATATTCCTGAAAATTCAGTTTTCCCCTTGCCGTTCAAAAGTGTCCTCTCTGGCTATCATCATGTTCCTCCGCACATGAGAGATTCAGCTTTTTTGCTCTGAGCTGCTGAATCTGTAGCCGGAGAAGAATCCGCGCCTCTCTGACCTTCATGTGTTGAGATGTGTTTCCAAATCTCTTCGGATTAGGTAAAACACTTTCTCCAAGACCAAGATATCAATAACAGGAATAAAGATTTTTGCTCTTGCTTTTTTTATATTTTAAAATCTTCTGCATGGAGTTTGAGCAACAGAGCGGGTCGCCGAGGGCAAATCCCTCAGCAGCACAAGCGAAAAAGGAGTGGGAGGAAGAGAGGGAGAGGAAGGAGGGATAGGTGAGAGGGATCAAAGGTAAGAGGAAGGAGGGAAGAGGGCGAAAGGGGAAGGAGAAAGAAAGACAGAGCTTCTGTTTTGGCAGCAGACAGTTTGTGAATACGCCTACTGTTGTACTGTCTAACCTCCAAGACCTTCACTTCACCTGAACTTCCTCTGATGAGCTGAATATGAGAGTCCTCTCTTATCAGTGGATGGTTTCACTGCCTCACAGCTCTGTCTCCTGTAAAAACACAACCTCCTCTCTCTCTCTTCCTCCCTGCCTCACTCTTCCTCCCTTTCTTTCCTCTCATCTCCTTTGATATGTGACTCACTCATATCATTATTATTCCGAAACACCGGAAGAAGCCACACTGCTGGGTTCTGTTTTCCGTCGACAATCAATCACACTGAATATAGCATCTCTTTTACATCCTCTTCCTCTGTTCTGGCTGGCTGAGTGATGTTTTTCGCTCAGCTCGGTGAGTTCCAAGGACGCTGCTCATTAAGGCTGCTTACCGAGGAGTCTCTCTTAAATTCACAGCTTAAAGTGACCTTCAGCTGTCCTCTGTTGCTGTGCGGAAGTTAACAGATTTGTCACTTGGAGTGATAATGCCAACAATCGCTGACATTATGTCCTGAGCCCTGAAATGTTTGGCTCTGAGGACCAGCGTACACTTTGGAGTGTTCACGAAGCTTACAGGATCTTTGTTGCAAAACTTTCTCATGATAACCAATGAAAGAGCTTAAAAATGCACTATTTATACTCCAGATTTGTCCTGATTCTTGGAACTTTGAGATAAGCAGATAAATTAGAGGCATGGAAGACTGCTCATCATAACCTTGTTCTCGGGTCGATATCGGGCTCATCTGGCAGGCATGGCCAATCGATGGGGATCTCTGGTATTATCCTGCATTATCTCCTAATGACGCTGCCAAAGTTCAAGAAGATTATGAAAAGCAACAAGGGGGTTTTAGCATCATCTTACGCCTGACAGTCTCTTACTTAACCCCGAAGCTGCTCTGCCTCTTTTCCTTCCAGAATTACTGTCTGTCTTTATCTCACACACATAAACATAAGAGGCTGCAGGCGAACGGCGCGCGCTTGTTCTTGCTCTGTCTCCGCACGCGCACGCCAAGCCGCTTATCCAAATCAAAAAAAGATTAATGTGCATCTTAACCCTGTTTATCTTCCTCATCTTTATTGCGGCCAGGTTGTCGAATAGCTTCACCCATGAATCTGCATTCACACCCGCCCTAATGACAGCTGCAGATGGCGCCGCCTCGGCTCACTAACAGCTTCTTTTACAGTCGTCTGTGAGCGTGTGTGCGTGCATGTGTGTGTGTGTGTGTGTGTGTGTGTGTGTGTGTGTGTGTGTGTGTGTATGTGTGCATGAGTCAGACCCGAGGAGCAAAGCCAGCACAAACATCAGCCTGAGCCAGGTCTTTCATACACCGTCACCCTCACATTCTGCTCTGCCAGCTGTGTGTACACTGTGCAGTGTTTTGTTACATGAACCCCGACCGACGATCTGGAAAGCTGGCTTTAATGGACTGCTTCTCGGACTAGTAACCAAGTACCTTTACTCAAGTACTGTACAACATTGAAGCGACACATTGTATCATTTAATCCACGACATTTACCTGACAGCTATTGGTGCTTCTTGGCAGTTACTTTGCAGATTAACGCTACATTCAGGGGGATTTCGGAATAATTGGAAAAATAAGATCCTGACTGAGAAAATTAATGTGAACGTGCCCTCAAATCAGAATACATTACTTTTACACTACTACACATTACCCAGAAACATTTCATTAATTCATATATTGCATTTATTGTCTTGATCACGTGTAATTTCTAATATCGTATTAGGTTGTAACAGGTAGTTGTCGTCCACATAGAGGGAACTAGATTACTTATTTATCAGCATAAATGAAGTAAAGGAATATTTTAGTAGGTTTAGGGGACATATTTGGTGTGGTTGAAGTCTGGAACAAAATCACTTTGTAAAATAAAGCTTCAAACTGTTATCAACGTGTTGTTTAAATGTTCTGAGTAATAAAATACAACATATGTTCTTGATCAACTTGGTCTCACTCAGAAGTCTGCGAATTCCAGCGCTTGGCAGTGACGTCCAGCGTCGGACACAGATGAAACAAGCTGTCCTTTAACATCAGTGTGACACGTGGCTGGTCAGTGTTAAAGTTTAACGGCAATTGGCGGCATCAGGGGAAATGCAGTGGGACAGGAATGGAAGTTACGTGGAAGTGTCATAGTGGAAGAGGTTGTGGATGGTGGTGTTCGCATCCGGTAAGATTATAAAGCTAATCGCTGTTTTTTTTTTTTTTCCTAAACCCAAGCATGTGCATTAAAAAAACATCAGTTTGTGGTGTTGTACTGACGTAGTGCTTTTATTTTGAAAGAGACTGTATGTAAACGTTAAATTTCCTGTGAAAATGGAAGTGTATCTTGAAAGAAGTCAATGCATGTAACAGGCAGAACTTGACATGGCGTCCCAGAACGTCAACAACCAACGCACCCAGGGTACCTTGCATGTTGTATGTGGACATGGAAGATCCACAACCAGACGTCAATATGTGACGAGGTCAGAGTGAGAATGTGTTGTCTTTGTCGCATCAAAGCTCATGAACACAACGAAGTCAGAAGAACGACATGCCAACTTGGGAAATGGGACCATGTGAGACCATCAATGACTGAAGTGTGAACAGTTATATTGTGCTGTGCT
The DNA here is from genome assembly GCF_006386435.1 of Epinephelus moara. Classification (NCBI taxonomy): domain Eukaryota; kingdom Metazoa; phylum Chordata; class Actinopteri; order Perciformes; family Serranidae; genus Epinephelus; species Epinephelus moara. The sequence goes on along the minus strand of NC_065515.1, from coordinate 11,502,024 downwards.
ATGTAACGCTATCGTGTCATGCTCATACAGACATCCACCCCACATGGACTACTAAGACATGAACAACATGGGTGCAGTGGTGAAACATTTCTTTCAGAACATAATTTCTGAAATATAACCAGCTGGGAGGAAGTACTCAGTTCTTTTACTTTTTTTTAGTCCAGTGTTTCAGATCTGGGGAGGAGGGAGCTTCCAAAAGGTCACAAAATAAATCTGAGAGTCATGAGATGATTAACACAAATTTATATTCTTTTTTTAACTTGTCTTTAATCTCTGCGTCTTTGTGAAATATTGCATAATTTAACATTATGAGCCTTCAACAGTTATTAAAATGAAACCTTTTTGAAACCATATACCACATTTAATCACCAGAAAGACAGCAGGGCTGGTATTGCTTTCACCTTGGGAGTGTATGTGTGTGTTTGTGTGTGTCATCATGGCAAAATGGAGACACCTGTTGTAGTGGGATCTTACACAGAGGCAGTTTTGAGTATTTTGCCAGGTGTTTATACGTCTCTCTGCCTGTGGGCACATTTTGTCATTGCGATAGCCTCACAACCTGTCAACATGCAGTCATGAAACTTCACAATTCTGTAGCTGAGGCTGACTTTGAAGATGGATTTGATCTGATTAAAGGCGTAGGGGGGATTAGGAGTTGCAGAGGGGGTAACTGGCACACCTACTCTATGCCCCTGGCCCACGTTTGTTTTAAAACTGTCAGAAACAGACTCCATGAGGGTGGCATGAGGGCCTGACGTCATTTAGTGGGACCTGTACTCACAGCCAACCACTGTACAGCTTGATCGGCATTCACCAGAGAACACAGAAATAGGCAGGTTATATAGGTTAAATAGGCAGGCTGTTGGCACCCTGTTCTCTTCATATATGAGAGCAGGTTCACACTGAGCACATGTGACAGTTGTGAAAGAGTTTGGAGACGCCGTGGTGAACGTTATGCTGCCTTTAACATCATGGCAGGGGATCAGAGATGGTCTGGGGAGGCATATCCTTGGAGGGTCTCACAGACCTCCATGTCAAAGCCAACAGTGCCCTGACTGCTGTTGGGTACCAGGATGAAAAACTCAGAGCGATTGTCGGACCTTATACTGGTGCAGCGGGCCCTGGGTTCCTCCTGGTGCAGGACAGTGCCCGCCCTCATGTGTGAGAGTGTGTACGCAGTTACAGGATGACGAAGGCATTGATGGCATTGACTGGCCCTCTCGTTCCCCTGACCTAAACCCAACTAAGCACTGCATCGGTGCATCCAATGACGCCACCAAGTGCCACCACAGACTGTCCAGGAGCTCACTGATGTCTTGATCCAGGTCTTGGAGGAGATCCTTCAGGAAACTATCTGCTGTCAAATCAGGAACATGCCCCGATGTTGTCGGGAGTGCATACAGGCAAGCAGGGGTCGTGCACACTACTGAGTCACATTATGAGTTGCCATGATAAAATTTCAGCCTGTGATTTCAATATTTTACTTAGATTTTCGGCAGGATTTTAAATCCAGCTCTCAGTGAGTTGATGATTTTGGTTTCCATTGAGTGTTGTTACGTCATTTTGTTCTCAATAAATTATACAATGAGCATCAGTCGGGATTTTCAATTTGAATAATTCAACGGAGTTCTGATGTGTGATTTAAGTGTTCCCTTAAATTTTTTCACAGGGTTGTATAAAGTGGCATTAAATAGAAATACTTAAGGAATGTACGAATACCTCAAATCATACTACAACAAGCTACAACAAAAAAATGAGGACATATTACTAAAAGGCATAGCAACAAAACATGAAATGGACCGACACTGATCTTTAAAGGACATTTTGCTGATAATACTTCTGTACTTATACTTGAGTACATATAAAAGCAGGACTTTTACTTGTCACTTTGATATTAATACTTTAAGGATCTGAGTGTCTCTTTACAGCTCGATTTTCACACCTTTGAGGCAGAAAGGTGAAAAACTTTATCTTGCTCTGGACAGTTTAAGCACCCTCCTGCTCCGGTCTAGTCCAGACTTCCAACTGTTCTCTGCACATTAACGTTATCTATACTGCAATTGCAATGTGGTACGCCTAATGAGCTTATGAAATATTAAATCAGGGAGATGTGTGAAACAGACAGTGTTACACAACAGCACTGAGGAATCTAGACAGTTTTTAAGGTCAGAAGTTTGCCTCTTCACTGCAGCTTCCTCAGGGAAGTCACTCGAAGTTCCTTAAAAGATGAAAGTGCACAAGGGCTGTGAAGTGAATTGTAGGTGTTGTGGGACGGGGTTTTGTGACCGAGGTGAGATAAGGTTCAGAAGTTTGTGTACTTCTGGAGCCACTCAATTCCTCCTCCCCTCTGCAGGACCACAATAGCTCACTGACCAGTTAATTTCGGCATGCCGGTGCAGCGCCAGATACCCTTGACTCCTCCTGCATTCTTGCAGCACTCTACATTCCACACGTTTGTCTGCCTTTCCCCCCGTTCTCCTCTTATCTTTCTGCCTTCGTTTTATTCCCTCAAACCCCTTTTCTCTCACCAATCTCTCCTCCACACATCTTATTCTCTGTGTTGCTCTCCCTGCCTGCCTTTCACTCTGTCCTTCCCTGTGACTTTGTGTTTCTGCTGAGGATGTCTCCTTTCCTTCATCTCCTCCTAACAGACACTCTCACACACACTCGGAGCCTCGTTCGCACACAAATGGTTTGAACTCTTTCATTAACCTCCCACTATTCTCTTTCGACCAAATCCTGGATTGTTGAAAGAGCTCGGTGAGTAAACCGGTGCGACGGATCGCTACCAAAGAGCAGAGCTAATGGAAAGATGGAGGCTGAACTGTGTTGGTAAAACTAAAGCACACTTTTCTTTAGAGACATCCATAGATGACAGGGCAGACTCTCCCATTCATTAGCCACAGTGCACTCCATTCGATGGTTAACGCTTTCAATTAACTCAACGCTGCTGCCTATTTAATATGCCCCGCACTCTGGGGGAAACCTCTCACAATTTGGCCAATTACCCATCTCCACAAACCGACCGCTTTCAATGCATAATATGTATCAGCAGCCGCATGCTGCAGCTGAATTACACACAGAATGCATAAGGCATTAAGGGAGATCATTTAGGGAGATGGGGTAATTTCAGAAGCTATTTCCCATGGGCTAATGCTGTATGGATATGGCGTCTGTTTGTGTGTTCAATCATAACAATGCTGAGGTCTGATGCAAAGTAAAAGTTAATTCCTGTGGGGATAATCTCTGAGCGTTGCATTGCCCCCACGTTAGGCTGCAGTGTGCACAGTCATCCAATGACTCACGCGCTCAGACATTAGCAGAGAAGAGCGGAGGAAGTTTCAGACCTTAATGAGGACATTCTTTATTAAAACATTAATGGGCTATGAATCAATAAATTATTTGCAATGAGGTTACACGCTTCTTGTTTTTATGTATTAATATATGCATATAGTATTTCTCTTGCCACTGGTGAGGTTATTTACACACTGAAATGTGCCTGTGGCTATGTGTATGTTGGAAAATCAAGACAACAACTGGAAATTCAGACTACATAAGTACCATCAGAAGACAGGATCGAGCTTTCCTTATAGCAAAACACTTTCTGGAACAAAACCGCAGCATCTGCTGGCTTTGCTTTTAAGGCTTAGAGAAGTGAACCACCATAAATGAAGTGGCAATCTGGAGTCATTGCTTTGCAAGTGGGAGTGATTTCAGATACATAAACAGAGAGCTAGATCCCAGGTGTGTTCTTATCACCTAAGTTTGGTTAATTGTGATAAGCCTCTAAGTTTAATTTAATGCACTTGAGATTGTGTGGATTCTCTTTCAGCTTCTGTTCTGATTTGCAGTGAAATGCACCAAAGGAGCAGGACACAGTGTGGCTGTGAAGCAGACCACAAGATGGTGCTGATAAGGAGAGGGAAAAGTGAGGACAGGTGGAGACACAGGTGAAACACATGAAGCCTGATTACTGAGTGACACAATCAACCTATCAGATGCTTTGTGTGTGTCTTGTACACATGTATATAAGGTGGTGCCTAACATCACCTCTGTTTGCCCCTGATTCAAGCCTGAGCTGCAACACTGAACTTTTTTCCATAGAAAGCGAAAGCCTTGTGTGTAGGTCACCTTCTTCAGTTACTGTAGTTCAGTTCAAAACCAGCCGCAGCAGCACAAATCTGTTCGGGCTGAGGAAATCAATGTTTACTCTTTATTCCACCGATGTTTGTCATTATTGACTCAGGGATAATAAAGATGTCTGTCAGACAAGTTTGGGGCAACAAATTTTGATTTGTGCAAGTTAAGTCAAATGTGCTCATTACTTATTTGGGGCATGATACAAAGTTGGACTTTCTGTATCTAGGACGGTCCTCTGCCAAAAATAATGATCAATTTTCACAACATTAAAGGCCCTGCACCCACACAGGTGTACTCACCCAGTGTCTGATAAGACCTCTGGTGAAGTTAAAGTTGAGGGGAGTCATGCTGCAGATTATAGGAGGTCACCAAACTCTGACTGTGACGCCCTTAATATGTCATAAACTGTTTCAAACTTGGGTTCCGAAATGGGTGTCTTTGTACTTTCTGTTGGAATGGTTTGCATTGTGACATCACCTGACAGGAAGTAAACATGGATCCAAGCTGTTCCAAGCCAATGCAGTCCCAGTGAAACGGTCTATTTTTACCCTACACTATTAATTTAAGTATCCAAGTTTTGAGCGTGTAAATTAATGCACTATTCAGTATGTAGTTCCCTAAAGCAGTGGTTCCTAACTGGTGGGTCATGGTCCAAAAGTGGTACGCAGGTCCATTCTGATTGGACCACAAGTGACTCGTAAATCAGGTTTGTGAAAAACCCTTTATATTTTAAGTACAGTGAATTTTTGGCAAGGAGCTTTTAATTTAAAGTGCCGTTTCCTGCTGTAGAGTGAGTGACTAAGGGCCTGTTTACACGGTATTTATCTTTGCGTTTGCACCTATCATTTACACGTGACTGGCGTTTTTCTCGACGAAAACGGAGATTTTCAAAAATGGCTTCCAAAGTGAAAGTTTTTAAAAATCTCTGTTTCTATGGAGACGTGTAAACAGGATGGACGGAGATTTTGGAAAACGATGACGTTGCAACCCAGTTCGCACATGCCCATTAGGCGCCCGGGAACCACAACAACAATGGCGCATATATGCCGAGTTGTTTACGTTTTGTTAGCACTTTTGGGACCACTTACAAGCTTACAAATGAACTCAGCGCTGCTGCATCAACATCACTGTTTCATTGGTGCACAAAGACGTCTGCTGTGCCCAATATTAGTAAGTGAATAGCAGCTAACTATGCTACATTAGGTTAAAATGTAGTTTATCATTGTTTTTATCACTAGCGCCAAGAGGAAAACAAATCACTGTGCATGCGCAGAATGTTCTTCTATGGTGTTTGACATATGGTGTATGGCCACCTACTGGCCTGGCATTCTAATTGAAGCAAAAAGCTGTTGTTTTTGCGTTTTCGTGTAAACAGGGATATCGCTTTTACATCTGATCGTGTAAACCCGGAATTTTTTTTATACGGGATAAATAAAAATCTGGAGTTTACAGGAGTAAACAAGGAAGCATTGAGCGGTCGTGTAAGGAGGCAAGGTAGGGTTGTGGAAGGGTCACAAAAATGTATACTTTCCCCTAAAGTCAATGTTTGGAACAGTGTGAACTTTGAGTAAAATTTGAATCCAAAAGGCAAAAAAGTACGTCCTCGTAAAGTTTCCTTTCCTAAACCCAACCTCCGTAACTTAACCTTAATTACGTAACTACATTAAAGATGTATAACGTCATTTGTGGCATTGTGCACGATGGCACAGGTGGAACTAATAACTTTAATGCTCGCTAACTAAAGTAGCTAACTGACACACTCAAATGAAGAGGAGCCGTCATTAATGCTATTAGTGCCACCTGTAATTTTCCTGCTGTGACAAGTCAAAATATCTGCTGTAAAAAGGCTCCATAAGGAGGGCAAAGGTGTAATTTGTCCCACCCTAACAGGAGAATCAGGGAGATGTCAATCAGTCTGTGCAGAGAAGAGCTCTAATCAGGCTTAAGTGTAAGCACCTGTGAGATGCAGCAGTAGCGTGTGCTGCGCCTTTGAATTCGTCTGTATCAGCACATGTGACTCCTGCTTCATTTTGTGTCTCATTTCGCTTTTTTTATTGAACCCACCCTCTCTGTGTTTGTCTCTGGCCTGTTTGGAGCCCCTGACCTCTGTCACAAGCTGATAAATGAGAGCCAAGCAAAAGCCAGCACAATCCCGTCCCTTTGTATTTACTGTGTGGCAGCACTCTGTTGTTATAGGGTCATCTAATTTCATTTCATGCTCGGAAGAAAGAGGCGACGACGAGGCCTTATGAAATGAAGACAGCACTGTCATCTTCTGAGCAAACTAGTTTAAAGGGTTTAATCACATTTCTGAAGTGTGTCTTTGCACCATCCCTCTCCACCTGTCTGTCTTTCCTCTCTGTCTTTACGTCAAATGTTTCTCTTGTCATTAAATAAAGGGAGTGTGAAGAAGCTTTAATCAGGGCCAGTGCCTCTCTAATGTTCTGCCCCATGAGGATTTTCTACTGCCTGGCCTGTTGAGCTCACCATCTGTGGATTGTGTGGTTTCTTTGAGCACTGAGTTGGTCCAACGTGTCCTGTTATCGTTCTTGTTAACTAAAGCATACTGCATATAGATCTGTCATCTCTGTTTGCCAAAGCGCTGGCAGTCAAAATGTGAAGTACTCCCTTCTATTTATGATGACCTCACTCTTACATAAGATGGAGTTCACTGTTAAATATCATGCAAAGTGAATTTGAAATGGGTTACCATCACAATCCTGAGCACATAAAAAACATCTAAATTACTTCGGTGCTGAAATGTGGAATACATAATCCTCCATAAATTATAAATGTCACAGTGCATCAAGCAGGACTTTGCTTATTAATTTAGTGGCTGTGACTCTAAATTCACACAGTAGCATCGCCTAATGGGGCTGGTGAGCGTACTCATCAAATCATTAAAAACATCGACTTTGATCATCGAGGTCGTTTCAGAGCTTCTCTTTGCTGTTGGAAATCTAAAGGAAAAAAAAAATCACAAAGCTGTCAATAAAATCACAGACGGGATTATTTTATTTTTTTTCTCCATGGGTCAAGTTAGTCACTCTCTGTCAGTATTTCATGATGTTGGACTTCCGATGAACCTGACTTTAATTGCATGCTGCCAGTTGCCATGACGATGACATGGTTTGTTCTGCCGTGTTGGCACAACACCAACACACTCCCACTCAGAGTCGGGTTCACTGCTCAGCAGTTTCCCTCACTGGCAAACAAACGAGCACACGAGGCAGGGCGAAGCACATCTACTCCAGAATGAAACATTCATCACTCATCAGCTGTGATTTCCTACTCACACAACACTGATTCATAACTATAGATAATGATAGTTTCATATAACACAAAGTAAAAGTGGCATGAGAGGACGTCTCAGTTGACAAAATGATGATGTGTATCCTCTACTAGGTTTGGGTACCATTCATATTGGAACCGATAGCGACACCAATGCCGGTACCTCGAATTTGGTACCAAACCTAAAAGTACCTTCTTTCAGTACTTTACTCTTTCTGTAGGCTAATAACAAAATTTTATTTTTGAGGAAAGTCAAAAAGCGATTCCGTTCCCTTGCCTTTTTTCTAGTCACACCAAAACTATCTTTACTGCAGCAATAACTACAGCGCCATGGCTGGCTAACAAGCTTCGGGACACTTTGCAGCACCTCCGCCTCTTTTCTGAACCCCCTGAATTTCATGGTGCTTCTGCCCCGTCTCAACCTGGAGTTCTGATATGCTGTAAGGTAACAAAATCTGGCACCAATTGACGTGAATCGGTACTCGGTTGTACCAGCGTACCATGTTTGGTACCCAACCCTGTCTTCCACATGCATTTTTTACAGATATATTAAATGTTTGCCTTGCTATATGTTTGGCTCCATGGACCTAGCTACCATGACGTCACCCACTGGTTTGTGGATTCCCATTTTGAAGCCTCGAGTTCAGCATTTTGTTTTTTTAGAGCCAGAAGTGATCGAATTTGGACGAGAGGCTGGAGGGTGCCGTAGCATTGTTCCGACCTCTCATTGTTCCGACCTCTCATTAGCCCGACGTCCCGTTGTTCTGATATGTGATTATACTAGGCTATACTGTATTTGTGTACCATAGAGGATCAGCAACGCAACAAAAGTAGGCTACTGGTCGAGATACAAGTGTCATAGAGAGGAGAGAGTGAAACACCATACCCTCCTGTTATTAACTCTGGGGTCCGGATTGTGTGGGGAGCTTTCCGCGGTGCTGAACGGCTCCCGGCGGGCGTATTTCCGCCTTGATGGTGTGCTGCGACCGGCTCTGGGTCAGCTGGGAAAGGCTTGAGGCGAAGCAGGCTCATGGCTTATGTGTTTGGGAAAGGCTTGAGGCGAAGCAGGCTCATGGCTTATGTGTTTGCCACTTTCTTTTTCATTTCAGCCCACACCATGATCTTTTCCTGACCCTAACCAAGTGGTTTTGTGCCTAAACCTAACCAGACCTTAACCACAGGGCATCATGATGATTTCGGAACAACGGGACTTCGGAACAATGGGTTTAATATGGTCGGACCAATGGGCTGTCGGACCAATGGGCAGACCCCCGGCTGGAGCTGTGGAAGAGCGGGGGGTGGATTTGACAGAGAAGCTGAGGACAATTAGGAGACAGCCTGTCACTCAAAGCACCCTGCCTTTAATTATGCGTAACTTGCGAGTTTTATAAAAATTTACCTTTGTACAGGTGTCATGAGAAGGAAATTAGCTATAGAGACCCAAACTGTTTTTGGTACCAAGCTGTAAATATGTTTATTTCTGCTGTAAAGTTGGACATTTTAACATGGGGGTCAATGGGGACTGACTGACTTCTCGAGCCAGCCTCTAGTGGCCATTAGAGGAACTGCAGTTTTTGGCACTACCACTTTGGCTTCATCTTACAGCTCAGAGGGATTGCCGCTTGGTCCAAACTGAAACATCCCAGCAACTAGAAGTTGTATGGCAATTATGGTTAGCAGATGGTGTATCCTAGTGACGTAGGTGATCCTCTGATTTTTTCTCAAATGCCACCATGACATTATTATTGAATTATTATGTAATTTTTCCAGGAATTTTTCCAGGAAGCGACTTTTATGACCAAATATCTTCAAAAACTAATGACATTAGAGTCTCAGCTGCACTTTGTGTTTAATGCTAATTATGTTAACATGCTAATGTCAGTGGCTTTGTGCGCCACTGAGCAACTTTCATTGTCCTGTTGTTGCTGGTTATCTTTATGATTATTTTGTGCATGTAAACAATCAATATTCCTATTATTACTATTCGACTGGTCATTAGTCACTTGAATTCACTATCAGCCATCCTTGCGGCTTCAATGAGCTGTCAGGCTGTCAGTCGATGAGACATTGGCCACTGCGCAGAGGATTCATTCATCCATCCATTTTCCGCCTGTCTCAGCTGATTTTGGGTGAGAGGCGGGGTACACTCTGGACAGGTCGCCAAACTATTGCAGGGCTAAGCGTGCTGAGGATTGTGGGTCAGAATAGCCATAAAAGTATGACGGTAGTAGAACATCCTGGTATTCTTGGCATACTTCATTTTACATACTATGTATTGGGGCATACTAAATCTTTTTCTGGCATACTATGCGACATGGTAGTCAGGGTTTTGGAATGCACAACTTTTTCTTCCTCTTCTTCTGAGTTTTATGGCAGTTGGCATCCATTAAGTGTTGCATTACCACCATCTGCTGGACTAGTCCTTGCCCTATCTATTCTGGCATTGTCATAGCATGTGTGAAAAGGCTCAAGCGGGAAACATTCCTGAATGTAATAATGAAAAACACTGGAGGTGCCTGAAAGGTTATCCCAGTAATTTACCAGGAACTATGTGTGAAAGAGTCTATAGTCTTGTTTTCATGTGTATCCTCTACACGAACTTAGAGATACAGTAGAATGATAGACTAGGTAGCTGTGGCTCAGCAGGTAGAGCGGCTTGTCCATTAAACTCAGGGTCAGCGAGTCGATTCTATGATCTGTCCTACAGTTGCAACACACTGAACCTTCTATTGCTCACCATGGTTAAGCCTGTGCATGGCGTGGTTGCTCACTGCCATTAGTGTGTGTGAAAACCATAAAGTGCTCTGGATAAAAGCACTGTGTAAATGCAGCCCATGCCCATTAAATTCATCAGGCCATTTAGTGAACTTTTGTACCCTGTATGGAAGTGCATTTGCTATATTTCTTTCCTTTTTTGGTCCAATATCCTTAGATCTTCTGATATAGGGAAAAATAACTGCACCCAAACACAACAATTTCAAGACTTTATTTTTTCCTAGAACATTCATCCATTCTCTAGAGGCAAACATACTCTGTAATAAAGGTTGCTGTGTGCAACATTTATAGTGCAATCGGTGGCCCGGGTTGCTTAGATGTGCAGTATGTGAGGTAAATAGTAATTATTGTAGCTTTTTATTTCTGCTTATTCAGCCTCAGCAACTGATCTCAGCCAAGCAATACATGCTCGCTTTAGTCTATGCGAAGACACTATCATAAAATAAAGCTCTATGTATTTAAAGTGCAAATATTTTAGAGCTAGTGCAATATTTACTACTTGTTCAGCTCTAATGATGAGATTGCCAGGTCTTAGTTAATGAGGAAAATGTCTCGCATTGTGCCAGAGGGTTGCTAACCAAGCATGGCACCCGGATACAGGCAATTAAACTCGGTACAATCAAAACTTGCAGGATTTTTTCCCCCTGTACAGTCAGGCAGATGATCCCGTCTCACCCAGTAATGAATGTTTTCACCCTGGCACCGGGATTCTGGCTCAGACTAGAGCTCAGAGCTCAGGAGCCACAGCAGGGGCCAAATTATGATCCACACACACACACACACACACACACACACACACACACACACACACACACACGTAAACAAGGATATTCATGGCAGACTCTCTGATCTGATGTGTGCCTGAGCGACGATCAAGCTGCTGTTTAACCTCACAGTTTTCCAGCGGCAGATGTGCTAACATACTCACTCCTTAAGATGACTGACTGACTTGAGACGAAAAGGAAAATCACCCTAATAAAGATGTCACCCTTAATTTTACACAGCCTCGCTTCTTCTCTCTGGCAAATCTGCAAATGAGTACATCTTGTCTGTGAGTGTTTTACTTTGAAAGCGATGAATGGAGTCGGCTGCTAGGCGACAGTTGTTGCTGTCAAATCTAAAATTGCATCCCCCTTCTTGCTCTCAGTCTTTCCACTTTAAATCACCCTCGTGGCGTTCATGGGGATGCTGTTGCTGCTCTTCCTCCTCGTCAAACTAGCTGCGGGGCTTTTTGTCATTTTGGTACCACCTGCTGTTTCATCCTTGTTCTCACGGTAACAGTAGACCCCATAGAGGCGGAATTTTTTATCAGGGAAGCCCAGGTGTCGGACGCCTGGCTGGGATCCTCCGCAGCGAGAGCGCGGGTTGACTATGGGGTAACGGATGCTTCCATCCTCCAGCCAGCCGGCTTCACAGCGGTCCAGAAGCTGGAACTTCCATGCAGCGTACAGCTGACCCACTTTGGCCACCGTTGAGCCGTCTCGAATGCAAGCCTTCATCGCCTCTGCATAGTTCACCTTCTTAAAGCGTTTGAGGAAGTACACTTTGCCTGAGGGGATATAGAGGGAGAGGAGAGGAGAGAGTGTTTGTTGTAAGAACATGAGAAAAGGTAAAGGAAAACAGAGCAAGTGCATTGTTCAGGAGGGCAAAAAAAGACGAAAGAGAGAGGAGTGAATGAGAGAGTGAAGCCCCAGAGACACGAGGAGCCCTGAGGGAAGATATTCTCAGTTTTCCCGGCTTCTCTGGTCTGACTGTGTACAGAATATTAAATCGTTCCAACATCGTCTGGGCAGCTGCTCAAAATCGAAAGGCAATACTCTAACTCAAAATTACTCTTAAAACGCTTCCATTTTTGCTTTCATCTCATCTCTGTGGGGACTTTTTTTTCGCCTGGCAGTATTAAAGAAATTGGTGTCCTGATTGGATGAATTGTTTCAACTGAACTGAATCACAAGGAAAGCTTCTGCTAAGAAAGAGGCAAAAAGTAAAGAACCTAAAACAAGAATAAAAAGGCTGACGGTTCCTCTGAACAGCATGAACTGCTATCAAGAAAATCATGTCGGCAACCTCAGGTTTGCACTTGGCTCAGCTATTGATTTTATGCTTGTTTATGTGACTGCTGGCTATTAGAGAGGCAGAATATTGTCTCATATTTCCCTGGGGGACGCTCAGTAAATACCTTCCAGCTGGACTGAGCAACAGTATCGGTCACGACCACTGCTGAAACCTCCTGCCCACAACAGACTGTCCACAATAATTAACACACAGGGGAAGCCATGAGCAATCATTTAAGGTTTCTGTCATACTACCCTTTTTCTCACTGAGGAGAGAAGCGCTGGCACTGCTTCTTTGTTCTAGCTTAGACTATTCCAACATTGTTTATGATGCATTGCAGAGCACTGTCCTTTATCAAGATAATAAAAAACCTCTTTAGTTTTCAGAGAGCATGACAAGTTTTCAATTCTTTTTTTAAATTTTAAAGAGGCACAGGCAGAATTAGAGTCATGTTTTTACAGACTGAATTATTAAAATTCCCTGTCAGCCAGTGGTGTACTATGTTTCACAAACATGGTCAATGTTTTAAAAGACTAGTTAGACACTAAGAAATACAACACTCTCATATCTGTGGGGTAAATATGGCGATGGTTAGCTTAGCTTAGCATAAAGACTGGGATCAGGGGGAGATAGTTAGCTGGTCTCTGTCCGGATACAAAAAAAATGAGCCTACCAGCACTTCTAAACTAAATAATATATGTCGTGTTAGATCTGTACAAAATGCACAGTTGACCTATGGCTAAGTCCCGCCCTCAAACGCAATGAGCCAATCACAGTGCATATAGCCATTCCCATACACTCGGACATTCTCTACCTGGACGTTCATTGAAGTGCATTACAGAAAGTCAGTTTTGTTCGGTTTTATGAGCTTTTTTGGAGATTTGAAGTTTAAAAATGGTCAAACGGTGTGCATGGGGTACATGCAACCACATCTCAGCCGAGAAAAGTGTCTCCTTTGGATAAAGTTGTGTGGTAACGTTAGACCACAACATCAACTCAACGTGAATAAGATTAACAATGATGTCTACATCTGTTTTAAGGTAAGTCAACATTGTGTTTGAGGCAACATATTGTCACTTTGCTGGAAAGAAATATAAAGTTATCTTTAACATCTCTAGCTAACGTTAGCTAAAGTTAGCCTAACGTTAGCTCCTAGCTGCGTTGTTCATCATGTCACCTTGTTTGCTGGGAGTTCATTAGCCTATTTTGTTCTAGTTTTGTACTTTGGTGATCGTACATCATTGTTAGCTGTTGTCCAAAGGGCTCTAGTTAAGCTAACGTTAACTTCTGGAGCTTAGCTTCATTAACTTATCTGTAATGGCAGAGATAACAAAGGTTGGCAAACGTTATGCTGAATGATTCAGTGTAAATACTGTAGCACCAAACTAACGGAGAGACACTCTTGGTAAAGATGGTAAAAAGGCCGTTATCCTTTTCTCATATTCTGAGCCAAAAACATTAACTTCAGTGGCACTTTAACTTGTTGTCTTTGATGGGGACGGCAACAAGATGCGGTTCACAAGCGTACACTGTGACCTGTAAATTTTGGCTTGTAATTTAAGCTTTTCATCGACCTTCTCAACAATAAAATGATGAATACATCCCTCCAGTGTGTAGTTTAGGCCCTTTTGGTTACTTCTCAATGACATCTGATCATTATGTCCACAAAAATCATCAACTGCCTCCTGAGAAATGTCGCGTACTGTGACACCTGCCATAGTGCCGGTCACTGAATGCTGATAGTTTGTCCGAGTGAGTGGAGGGGGCGTGGCTTAGCCATAGGTCAATTTGCCCGTTTTCGGTGAAAATGAAGATGCTTTCGGACAGTAGCGTCAATGTTCTGTGACAATCAGCAGCAGCAGGGTGCACAACCCCCTACTGTATTGTTTCCCCACCGTGATCTCTGTGGTTGCCATGGTCACACGGAGAGCTTTAGTCAAAGTCAGGCTAGCTGTTACCCCCTGTTTCAAGTCACGAAGCTAATCTAACCAGCTGCTGGCTGTAGCTTCATACTTTGCATTCAGGTTATTCAACATGATCACATTTTGCTGCTTAGGCAGAAGAACCCGCATTACTGTCGTGATGTCTAGGTCAGCCTTTTGCGTCGTATCTTGATGTAGAAGGCGCTCGGGACTGGCCATTGTTCTGATGGCCCAAAATTCCAAAGCCCCGATACTCCAAAAAATGTTCCATTAGACCAGCGGTCAGCAGCCTTTACTATTAAAAGAGCCATTATTGGCAAAAAAAAAAATCTGTCTGGAGCCACAAAACATATTTCAATGAAGGTAACAGCTTATTAAGACCCAATTAGTCGATCAACATTACAAGTCTATGATTTACTACACAGTGGCTACTCTGCAGCGGGCTATTTATAGTTATTTAGTACATTAACTTTGCAGCGTTGGTTGTGAAACCAAGTGAATCTGTCCACACACTCTTTTTCCTCCAAGACTTTTCCTTTTTAGGATTCAGAATCTATAGCTAGCCTTACTGGAGAGACTCCAGGTCCATGTCATTGGTTTGACAGCCCATTGGTTCAACATCCCATTAGTCCGACTGTCCGCGGTGCTGAACGGCTCGCGGCGGGCGTATGGTGCGCCGCGACCGGCTTGAGGCGGAGCAGGCTCACGGCTTATGTGTTTGTCACTTTCTTTTTCATTTTAACCCACACCATGATCTTTTCCTAACCCTAACCAAGTGGTTTTTGTGCCTAAACCTAACCAGACCTTAACCACAGGGCATCATGATGATTTCAGAACGGACTTCGGAACAATGGGTTTAATATGGTCGGAACAATGGGATGTCGAACCAATGGGCTGTCGAACCAATGGGCAGTTCCCGAGACTCCTGGCTTGCCACCGCTATTGACGTTCAGCAAGGAGGAAAAGGCACCAGATCGTCGACGTATGATGCACATTTTAGTTGATGAAATGTTAAAACATTTTTTTATTTGGTGTATAGGCTGCACATTTTAACAATTGTAGAGGGCAATACAACAATGCAACTTCAAGCCTGCCACAATGACAAAATTAAAATCCAAACATTAAAAGAGAACCATTATTCATTTCCATATAATCTTATGTCAGAGCCCCAGAGAGCTACTGGAGAGGGTCTAAAGAGCTGCATGCAGGTTGCCTACCTCTGCACTAGACCAAAAGCCCATTTCACTGGCAGGCAGTCATCCCAAAAACAAACACCTATTGCTCCAAAGTCCTGTTTCTCAGAAATTACACGCTTCCTGCAGTCAGACAACCCAATCGCCAGAAGAAATGTACATTTCTGTAAACTATGGATACACTGTCAACAACACTGTGTTTGGTTTAGGTACAAAAAACACTTGGGTATGGTCAGGAAAAAAATCATGTTTTAGCATTAAACACCCACGTATGGTGGAGCAAAAGTCGCTGGGGAAGCAGAGGCAGGTTGGTGAAAAACACAGTGGCTCAAACTCTGCTGGGAAACTGACACTAACTGCAGGGAGGGTGTATTTTTGGAGAAATGGGACTTCAGAGAAATGACTGTTTGCTTTTGGGACAACTGGCCATCAGAGAAATAGGGCATTTTTTGGGACTAATGGGTCTCCAGAATTTTGGGCCATCGAAACAATGGCGTGGCACCAAAGGGGTCAGGAGTAAGAAGGGGTTTGTGGTAAGCTTAAGGTGTCAAAACTATGTGGTTATGGTTAGAAAAGAAAGGGATGTTTCTAAAAAACACCCGCCTTTGAGTCGAACAAACGTGGCTAGAAAGTCAATGGTGTGTCATTAAAAAATACCTGGCTTTGAGTCATTCAAACCCCACAACCGATACTGTTTGTTGATCTCCAACAGTCCTGCACTTATTGGACCAATTCACCTTCCTCCGCTCACTCTAAGTGGACTTTTGCGCTCTTTAAACTTTCTTTAAACAAAGACCGGACTGAGATATGAGATTCTTCTCATCCAACGCTTTGAAAAATAGTAAATAATTGCTACTGGCTTTTAACAATAACTGAGTGACAGCATAAAAAAAACTTTTATCACACCTTTTTTTCCTCTCAAACATGGAGACTTGTTCGAAAGCCCCAGAGACTACAGATAATTTTCATGATGCAAAAATGAATCCAGCCTCCGACTTTCCCAAGTTTGTTTGAGCTCACGGACCTGGAGGTGTGAGACGGAGACACCAGCTGACTTTCTGTGGGGATGTGATGTAAATCAAAGAACTGGGAGATGAAAGGCGATGCTTGGCACCCAGAGGACACAGTGGCCCTCTCAGGAAAGAGTCAACACAGCCTGATCTAAATCCAATGGCCTTAGGCTGGCAAGATCACAGGCAGAGATCAGAGACATGGGCCTAATTTCCTCATGGTTCAACAACACTCACGATGTATCCTCTTTCTATACAGTACCACAACAATCCAGCTCCGTCAGTGCCTTGGTCCCTTCTCTCCACAGACGCTGGACACTCAGCTGGATGTCTGTATTTTGTCGTGTGATCATGAAGATGGACTACAAAGTGATTCTGATCCTCAGATACAGACATGCTCGAGCACACACTATGATGGCCGCCAACCTACATCTCTGTCTGTGTTTCTCACCGCTGAGCTTGGAAGTGAAGCAGAAAGCATCATAGCGCTCATCCTCCTTGTGCCTGTAGCCATAGTTACGAACGCCAGCGGGGGTGTCCTTGCGGCCGCACTGGTCTCTGGGATGAGAGATAGGGTACTGGACTGAGCCGTCCTCCAGCCATCCAGCATTACACCAGTCTAGTCCCTCCAGCCAGGCCTGCGGAGGGAGATAATGTACATTAGTGGGTCATACTGAAGGATTAAATACATTTTTAAGAGGAGAAAGAATCTGGTTTATCTCCTCTGACATAACTTCATTACTCTGCACTTTAATGCATATGTTTTTTTAATAGGAGGATGGGCCTGCAGTAAAATTTCTGCACTGGTCATATGCATATTCGTAATATCAGACTTACTGCAGCTCTAAAGCAGTTTATAGCTGAGGGCTGTCGCCAGGAAGTGCATTATTACAACTTAAAGAGTGGCCTATAAATGTGCTACAGCTGTGATCTACACAGTTTTAATAAATCCTTTGTAGTGATCTGTGGCTTCTACTCTAGTCTCTCTTAATCTACTTCAAACGAGAGACGTTAACCACAGGAAAGGCTTAAACTCACCTTGTGTAACTGAGAGTGAGAGGCCAGAATGGCGTCCTGCTGCTTGCAGGCGTCCTCCCCCTGGTGGTAGTTGAGCTTATAGCGCCCCTCACGGGGGTAATAGGGAAACACCACTCCTACAGGTGACAGAGACAGACCTGCTGCTGAGTGTGAGCTTGTTAAATGTATGAATTTCACTTCTCATGTGAACTAGTCTATCTCTGCAGCTGCAGCTGAGCATTAGAAATAACTTCAACAAAATCTCTTCCAGCTGCATCTTGATTAATTCCTGACCTTCTAAATCGAGGTTGACAAATCCCGTATCGTCTTCCATGTCATTGGTGACTTCACACTCAAAGCGCCCATAGTCTTCCAGCGTGACATTTTGGATGATCACTGAGGCGTCACCTGGTCCTGCCTGCTCCAGAAACACACGGCCTTTGTATGATCCAAACGCACGCTGCTGCCTGAAGAGAGAGGACAGAAATGCAAAAGGGGTTTTTTTTCTTCATAATAGTTGCTATATGAGCAAAATCATTGAAAAAAGCTGTAAAGTTTGACTTTATGTGGCATCCTGTACTTTATAACCTGCTGAAAAGAGCAATGTATTGTTTAATAGATTTAAATACTACACTGTATATGTGTGCTGAATAGGCAGGGGAAGATATGAAAATTTCATATCACGATAATTCTGGACAAAATAATTGCAATTCATGATATTATCCAGATAATCAACAAAACAAAAATATTTTTATTGCATTCCAGATAGGACACACATCTTTTACTAATCAACATTCTTTTCAGTAAAAAACTATCTTTAAAAAAATCCAACAGGTATTTTAACTTTTGAATAGAATATATTCTATACTCTTTCGCCGCCTTTTAAATAAAATATATTATTATTATAGTTATTATCATAGTTATTATTATTATTTATTTATTTTTTTAGCATAACCATATCATCAATTATTTATTTATTTTTATAGGCTGGTGTGTAAGCATCCTGGTTTTATTGCTTTTTCTTTGTTAGTTGCCCAGCAGTCTTTTGGTTGCTGCTGGACATGATATTCATGATCAAACTGATAATGGAAATTCACCATAATCAACTTAATGTGTTTTTTTATGATGACCTGTGATACAATCTGATATTGTTCCATCCCTAGTGCTAAGCATCTATAGCATGGGGCAGTGAAATGTCTCTCACTCAATCCATCGAATCAGCATTTGTCAGAAAAAAAATATTTAAAACAATGGATGCAAATTGATCAACTGAAAATGTAGATTCTACCTTCCCAGTGCCACAAAGACGTCCTGAAACTGCAGAGCATCGGTCACTTTGGTCCATTTAATCCGAATACGAGCGGGGTCAGTGTTCTCCGGCTCGTGGTGGAACCTGCAGGGCAGAGTGATGGAGCCACCGCGATGTGTCACCACTTTACCAGGAGCTGTCTGCACAATCACCGCTCCAGTGTCATCCTCTGTAAAAGAAAATATTTTGTATTTGGGGAATAATAATCACCTCGGATTTTGTGAGATCTTGCTGGTTTGCTTTCTGGGGTTGTGTATTGGCAAAAATCTGGTGATATGATATGTATCGCATATCACAATTCACTATATTGTGATATATTGTGATCATATAAGCTATGGGGTGCCATTTGTAAAGTGGCTCAAGCTGAAAATAACATCAACATTTTGCCACATTTAGCTTCAAACAATGTTTAAAAAAGTGTTGTGAATTTTTTAACGTCACCTTTTATCACATTAACAGCAATATTTGTTAACTTAGAAATATATTAAATAGTTCAATCTAAATATTAAATGTGGCACCTAAGACATCCGCTGGAAAAAATTATTTTTTTCACGTACCGTTTAGAGTTAATGAGTCATTACAGACACCGCTAACGGGGCTAACAGCTAACGGTTAGCCCCGCTAATCTACGATAACCAAATTTACAAAACGTGCACACAGAAATAGTAATATTTGTTTAATCATTGTGTTTATAGACTTTACCAACATCTGATTAGTCTAAACGGTGATATAGTGACGCTAATGTATGTTCAAGTGTTCATTTCCCCTGATAAGTTGGTTTTAATTCGTTATTTGATTCTATAAACACAGTCTGACCATCTCGAGATTTTATTTTGGATTTTGGATTTAGCATTTAGATTTAACATTTAGATTTAGATTTAGATTTAGACTTAGATTTAGATTTAGCATTTAGATTTAACATTTAGATTTAGATTTAGATTTAATATTTAGATTTAGATTTAGCATTTAGATTTAACATTTAATATACTTCTAAGTTAACAAATATTGCTGTAAATGTGGTAAAAGGTGACGTTAAAAAATTCACAGCACTTTCTTAAACATTGTTTGAAGCTAAATGTGGCAAAATGTTGATGTTATTTTCAGCTTGAGCCACTTTACAAAATGTTGATGTTATTTTCAGCTTGAGCCACTTTACAAACGGCACCCCATAATAAGCAAGGCGATATATTCATTTCATTTTAGGAAAACTGTCAGTGCTAGCTGTGTGCCTGTTATGACTCTGTCTGTTTCATTGGCTCATGTTGTTTGTGTTTACACTGTAGACATGTTGATATGTTGGAGTGGAAGAGTCAAATGGCTGAGGATAGATAACAACACTGAAAAAGGGCATAGGTTTCATTATTACACTGAGGGGGACATATTATTGAATAGGGGGAGAGGGGCCATACATTCCTGCATCCTGGTAAAGTTTTATGCACCAATTTGTGTCGTTTCTGCATCAGTTTCATTTTGTCAATATAAAGTCCTCTGCTACTATCATGTTTCTATTGTAGGAGACAAATGCACATTCTAAATAATAAAATAATCTAAACCTATAACACTAAAGGATCTAGTTGGGTTACTTAGAATGCCATGACCGAAAGTCTCCCAGCAGAACATTGCACTGTAACCAAATGATCAATGTTACTCACTTCACCCACCACTGGTTTTAATGTTTTGGCTGATCGATATATGTGTAGGCTCTCTGTCTCAGAAAATAGTGTCATCCAGGCCTTGGCCGACCCTGAGCTGAGCATAGTCAGGTTTTCATTGAGACTGTGGGGCCACTGGCTCTCCAGCTGGTTTGTGGGTGCAGTTGATTGAATTATGTCTTTTTATATGCACTTGTATAATGTTGGGTACTTCTTGTCTTTTCATATTTATATATTGTATTTATTATTTTCGTAATTTTCTATATAGACGATTGTCTGTTTTTATGTGGTACGCTATGGACCTCCGTCTGTGTCCTTTATAAAGTCATCATACTTTTGTCATTATTGTCATTATTATTGGTAGTAGTTGCAGTGTTTGTAGTAGTAGAAGAAGAAGAAGTAGTAGTATTAAATTCTCCATTGTTATACGGATATGTGGAGTCATGTTTTTGGAATGCTGTTTGGCACAGTCAATATTTGTAACTCTTACTCGAACCGAAAAATTTACTCTTTGGTTTTCTTTGTGAGAGAAACCACACTGAGGCACCTGCAAAATTGAATCTGCATCAGCTAATAAAGCGTGTTTACTTCTGCTGTCACATTACAGCCTCAACATTCAGTGGTGGAGAACATTGTTTTGGTGACATAGATCAGTGTGCAGCTTACTCACTCTTCTGTCCAGATCTGTCACCAGATTAGCCCACTCCAAATCTTAACCTCCACCTCTGCTAAGAGCCATTCACCAAAATGACCTGATACTAATGGTAACCACAGGTCTCTTCTCCCAAACGGGCAATAACAAGACCTAGTTTGCATTTTTGGCAGACATTTGCTCAGACGCTGCTTGTGTGTGTTTGCCCAGGCAGCCAAAGACTGCACACACAACAAGTGTGGTGTAAACATTTAATGAGCGGCTGCAAGAGGTTTTCTGCTATGTTGTGACCAGATAAAGGCACCAACAATTATCCATGCCAGCCAGCAATTAGTCATGTCACTGCTTACTGCTCTCTGCAAAGTTGTTTATCACCAGCAGCCATGAAAGCAAAGTGGTGTTTAATCAAAACTTTACGCACATTATTTCCCAACGCTGCAACAGGCTGATGTTAGGACACACACCATGTAACTAGTGACTCCTACTGGTTATTTAGAGCGCCTGTGTGAAAAGGATTGGGATGTAAAGGTTGGGATAGCGTGCTCCTCTACGTGTGTTACAATGCCATGGTAAAACTGGGAGCTTAGAAGCAGCGAACAGCCGTTAATTAGTGGAAACAAGTTCTGATAACACCACTGTGTGTGTGATACCGTCCCAGCACCAAACACACAGCAGACAAAGTTAGAGACTAGCTGGAAAAGAATGTCAAACTTCTAAAGGCCCAGATACTTTTTTAGAAAGTTGATGGAGACTAAAACAGACCAAAAGCAGAGTGAATATAGGATTTACAATCATCAGGTGGTCACATATCTAATGGGATGATAAGACAACAAGATGTTGGAGCTGTGTGTCTTCGCTTGTTTGTGGAGTTACTCTGCCCCTAATGTCCAAAAAAAAGGGTACTTCACTCATCTTTTTACATTTTATGCAACTTTATCCTCTCCATATTCAGAGGGAAAAATACCTTTCACTCAACTATATCATTATTATCCAATAGCTATTGTTACTAGTTGCAAAGTATCTGTAAGAATATATGCTGAAAAACCTAAAATAAAGTGTATATAGCAGGCAGGAGTCATTGGAAAGTGCCGTCTTGTACAAGAACAAATGTACGTCTATTAGCCTCTATGTTGCAGATAAAACGGACAGCCAGGTCTCATACAGTCAATTAATTTAATCCCTCTTGTCATTAATTAGTAGGTAAAATGTTAGGAATGTATCACAGTCCTCAAGTGAATACTTGGTGGTAGTAGTGCTGTGCTAGATGGCATATTAACAACTTTAATAATGTTTAATATTCTAGAGTTATAACAGCGTTGGCTCCAGGAATTCTGTTTGAAATACAATGTGTGTTTCTGTGCATGGTCCTAAATACAGTTTCAAAATCCTTCATTGGATTTCTTTGAAGGCTTCAGCATGTTGGTTTTCTCCTTTTTGTCTTTGGATCATTAAGCCCTGGGGTGAGACTTAAAGGGACAGTTCACCCCCAAATTAAAAGACATTTTTCTTCTTACCTGTAGTGCTATTTATCAATCTAAATTGTTTTGGTGTGAGTTGCAGAGCATGCATTCACCGCTAGCTCACCTAGCACAACTGAGGTAGCTAGCATTACAACTCAGGGTAGGAGGACGCCATTCATGTTTACATCTCGTGTTGTCATGAGCACAAGTCTGTCGTCCGTGAGTAGATGCCC
Source organism: Epinephelus moara (assembly GCF_006386435.1). Taxonomy (NCBI): domain Eukaryota; kingdom Metazoa; phylum Chordata; class Actinopteri; order Perciformes; family Serranidae; genus Epinephelus; species Epinephelus moara. The sequence goes on along the minus strand of NC_065515.1, from coordinate 11,479,315 downwards.
TCTTCCTTCTGCATGGTGATACGGTTGGCAGGACTGGTGTGGAAAGACAATAGTTGTTCCACATGAAACTGCTCACAACAAGATCTGCGGATTACCTTGGGTAACTGGGTCATGATTTCTGGAAAGAGACATTGCTGTTGAGTTTTTCAAATGTTTTTTGGTGCTTTGGGCAACACAAGCCGAGTGCCATCTAGTTCCATTGTATTCAATAGAAGGCAGACATCTCCATTGCCGATACCTTCAGCACTCAGCAACTCATACCAAAACAATCTACACTGATAAATTGCACTGCAGGTAAGAGGAAAAATATGTTTTTCAGTCAGGAACACTTAAATCAAAGAAAACTTTAATTCCATTTGCAGTATTATATTTGGCAGTATGGCTCTGTTTTGGGGCCTCTCTGCCTTTTCTCGGGCCTTTGCAGAAAGCCTCTTCCACGCGCCTATGTGGAAATCCTACGGCGGAGAGAGCACACCTCTCTGCCCTTCCACGTGCAAAGCAAGTGAAGCAATACTTCCCTGCCCTTCCATGCACCTACATGGAAAGCCTAAGGCAGGGAGAGCAGCAGCAAAGACCCCCCCAGGAACAGAACAGATCCAGCATCAATGTCAAACAGCAACTACACTGATAAGTCAGACACAACATGAAAAGGAGGAGCTGGGGTGGAGGCAGGGCGCAAAGTGGCTTGCAGAGGAAGCAGCAACAGTAGGCAGGCCAGAGCAGTTTAAATAGGGCGCCCTGAATGAGATTTGTCAATTGGTTGCATAGAAAGGAATCATGTGAATCATGTGACTCCCTTCCATCAATCAGCTGCTCCATCAGTTGATTAGGCTGTTTTAGATCAGCTGATGTAGCTGAGATGTGAGCTGAGCTTGACATCGTGTCCTGCCTGAACTAACGCTATGCTTAGTATTTGATTTGGGGGATGAAATGTCCCTTTAACAAGAGCATTTTTCTGGTTTCAAAGCTGCCATTTTGCTAACTCTAAGGTGACCTCCGCAGAGTGTACCCTCCATATTTCCTCTCCCCTGCTGTAACAGCTATGCAGATCAGTGGAGGACAAAGAGCTCCTGACTCCTGCTCCTGCTGCTGTGAGCTGTGAGAAACAAGAAGAAAGAAGAAATCATTTTTCCTTACCGAGCACGTGCACCACCTTTCTCCTTCCCTTGTCTATGTCAGCAGGAAGAGAAGTCACCGAGAGGGCAGAAGTCAGGATGAAAACTACAAGGGAGATTTTCGCAAAGGCCAGAGGCCGCCGCTGCTTTAGGAGCTGCAGGAAGGGACAAAACAGAGAGTTGTGGTTATTGCAGGTTAAACGAAAATGGAGAAACCAGACAGTAGCATTCCAGGGGCACAATTAGGACCTAAAAATACAGAGGGAAAGAGCACCAAGGACAACAGCCTGATATCCTCAGTGTCAGAAACAAAGGACATGACTTAATGGCAGTAGCAACTTTGGTATAAAAATTCTGTTAGGACTTACTTTGCATACATAAAGACTAGATCCACACATGCCATGCAACTTGGGTAAAACCCACATCTGTCTCCTGCCTCTCAGTCATGCTGAAACCCAACCAGAGAACTCACACTTTAGGTGTTTAAATGTTGGGTAGCTTAGCTGGCTAGTGAGCAAAAACAAAAAAGCAGCAGCTAATTCATTAGTTCAGCCTTCTCAAAACAAGGAAATAAGGTTAGCCAACTGTGACTTGACTGTTTGGTTTGAGAGTCATGCTTTCAAGTCACAGTCTGCTACACATGGCAGTTTAAATCTGCCAGCTGTGTCGCTCACAGTCACAGTATGAAAAGAGGAGATAGTCCACGCAGGATAGTCAGAAGTTAAAGCTTGTTTGGCTCGTTTTTTATCTTTACCGCCAAGAGTTTGGAAAGTTCTGAGGGAGGCAGGCTTGGCTCAGCAGGGGCCGGCAGTGAACAGAGGAATATATGCAGACATGAAATCATTATAATTACCAAGCAAGAAAGAAGAACATACATATAGACATTAAGGTGGGCAGGAAGAGACTGCAACACATCTTGAAAATCTCATCAGAGTATGTGAACCATGTCCCCTGCAGTGAGCAATGACGGATCACCTTGCTGAAAAACACTTCCTCCTGGAAGCTACTGCTGCTTATTCTGGTCAAGTGCTCATTATCTTTACAAACTGTAGCTCATGGATGGGTATGCAGTGGTTGCTCAGAGCAGTTGCAAACTTGTGTGTGTGTGTATGTGTTTGTGTGTTTTGACCCAGCATGAGTGGTGGTGCTGCATAAATCCATGATGAATTGGAAAGCAGATAGCCTTGTGCAAAATACAAATTCTCAACACATGCTCTCACAGACATAGGCCGGGCTTCATTGTGGATGAAATCATCATAACAACAAAATACAGGAGTCAGTACGCTGCAGCTGTGTGCTCAGCTAGAGGTCTGCATTGTCAGTGTCACCTGGGAATAATCACCTCCTATGAAACAGCACTGCTGCAGTCCATAACATCAGAACAGGCCCCAGTGAAGCAGAGTTACTAAAGCAGCCACTTTACATGCACATTGCACACTACAAACAGCCCCGCTGCATCATTTTTCTCAAGGTTAGTCCAATGAACATCCCTGCAGTTCCCACACAGCACACAGAGAACTGCAGAGCAGAGCCGCACTAATGGAGCACAGAAGTGAACTTACCATGGCTATCACAACAGGATTAATGCCTGGATGGAGCAGATGTGCCGCTGCGCGCTGTTTAACTCCTCAGCCAGGCTAAATGTTGTTCTGCAGCAGCAGCACTCACCTCTCTCTCTCCCTCCCTCTCACTGCTCCCAGTCCCATCGCTGATCTCTCGCACTGCAGGGGAACCTCCGGTGTTTGTGGGTCCCGCAGTCCTCGGATGACGCAGCACACATTTGACTGTGCAGGCTGTGTGGATAAGTCAATCACAGCAATGATTTCACACTGATTTAATGTTTGCCAATGTGTTCCTGTGCCTTATTGAAGCCCATTAGAGTGTCACTTATTGGTTTGAGTGTCACACAGTTTGTTGCAGTTAATGCAGTGAGACCTCATTAACTTTCAGGCGGAACATTGTTGCTATTAAAGACCAATTGAAATAATGGAAGCTGTTAGTATTGAGACTATGACAGCAGATTGAGACTGATTTATATTATCAAGACAAATAAAATTCATCCAATCAACTTTATGGCTGTGGAAGAGTGAGGTAGTAAAGGATATACTTTCAGCTCAAATTTTATGTTGTACTGTAATACATTATAATAATGGTGCAATAATGAGCATTAATAAACGATATCAGTAGTGGAATGGAGGTAGCCTTCATTTACTCAATTAACTGCATTTAAAGGCCAATTTAAGGAACTTCCTTCTACTGCACTGCAGTCCAATTCAAGGTATATTTTTACTGCACTACACTGATTTGACACTACAGACAATATATATAACTGTCCACACATCTGCAGGGCCGTTATTCTCAACTATTATTATTACTTTTACTTTTGATACTTTATGCACATGTTGCTAATCATGTAGGGATTACTGAATGGGTCTACCAGGCAAAATGTCACTCAAATTACACGAAGCGAGAAGGAAGAGACTCAGAATGACCACAACATGCAAAGGAACTGCAAAGAGACACAAAATAACTACAAAAAATGAGCATAACTACCATGAGGAGGCATAAAATGGAGCACCCACGAGCTCATAGGGTAGAGCTGGTGTCCTATGTACAAAAGGCTATGTCCTAGCCACAGTGGCCGCAGGTTTGATTCTAGCCCAGAGATGCAAAATCCCCACATTGTCTGTGTGTCTTGTTCCTTTGTAGGAGAGGTGGTGGAGCCCTTTGCATATCTGTACCCGGGGCTCATTGTCTCATTATCCGTCCATGTTGCTAAGTATTTTAATATTCCAGCATTGTTAATTTTACCTTAGTATAGAATTATTTTCTTCCACCACTGAAAAATATTAGATTAATAAATACCCTGTACATTACCAGACATGCCTAATGACATATCATGATCATGATTAACTTTTCAATTCAATACAAACTTTATGTCAGACTCAGATCGGTCCATATAAAACAACAACGTAAAAACTGAATAAAAACAATAAACTATTTGCCTATAATCTAACATCAGTTAACCTGGCCAATGTAATCATATCTAACATCCAAAATCGTTTCAGATGAAGGTCCTGAAGGCAAAATCTTCTCAAAAGGGGTTCTATGACCTAATGTTTATCAGTTGAAGGGTCCTTGACATGAAAAGGCTGAGAATCACTGGTATAAAGCTGCTAATGTGTCGGTCAACATTTAGGTCAATGATGTGAAACCAGAATCTGTAAAGAAAATGATTCTGTTTGTGCAGCCCATTCATCGAATTTTGGAGTTTCTTTAACCCTTTGTGCTTTTTGCTCTTCATGTACTCACCAATGGAATACGGTGTTAAAGAGCAGCACGACATGTCTGACACTGAAGTCTCTCAAGTACCATATGGGCATGTGGTGCAGACTGTACGAGAGCCTTCCATGACAATGACCGCGAAATAAGAGAGGGCCCTTGAGATGATAGCAGCCAACAATGAGAGGAGACAGGACACTCAGCATTAGGCGGCTGCACTTTGTGTTAAACTTTAGAGGAAAAAAAAGGAAACCACACTGATGGCTTCATTATTGCACTCTGCTGCTGAGATTCAAGTTGACTCGCAGTATCTTGTAGAACAAGGAAGTGGACCTGTCATCTGCTGTGCAGCTGCTTGAGTTATTGCAGTCCTGTGTGGGATCACTGAGAGAGAAGCTCCCAGAGTTGGAGACATCTGCCGGGGCTCTACCTGGAGCATCGCAGACCTATCAGCATGAGACGCAGCTCACAAGGAAAAGGGGGAAAAACTGTTGACGATTAAGCGATGCTTTGTCAGAGTGAGAAATTTGAGGTCAATATTAACACAGACAACTTGCTTCCAGGCTTGAGCCTGCAGCAGGCTGCTTCCAAAGACATCAACAGCTGATTTGTTGTTAGTTAACGTCATCTTAAATGATGCATTGGTTACTCTAAAATTAGCAAAACCATTCTCTGCCCTGCATCTGTAGGATTTCAACAAGGCCTTTGCATGAGAGCTGCTCCAGTTAAGGGACCTCAGAGCAGAGCAGAGAAAGATTATCCTCCTACAAATCTATTACAAGCTGAGAAATACCTTCCAGGCAACTTTGTTCTAATATTGCTGTAGCACTGAGGGTTTTTCTAGGATTACGTGTTACCTCGGAGGGAGGTAATTTTCTCTAATGAAATGCACAAAAAAATGAACTGAGAATAACCACGGGCAAGAAATGTCTATCAGCAGTGATTCAGTGGAGTGAATTTTCAGGATGTAAAGGTCTAATTGTTCAAACAAAATCAAGGAGAAAGGATTGTTACAGGGACGGACTGACTATTTGGTGTTTGTGCAGTGCATAAAAATGAATGCAGCTCCAAGTGGTTCAATGTGAAACACATGCTCACTGCCTGCTGATGTGTTGCAGACCACTAGATGTAAGACAGTGTCATTTCTAAGTGTATGTGTAACACCTACATGTATCGAGGTAGCCAAAATTACCGGTTGAAATTAGCCTGACCAGGTCTGGTTGCCCGACTCGGCTGACACTTAGCATGATTAACGTCCCAGAATCGGGCCAAATCAGCTGGCCTGATTCCAGCTGCCGACACTGCCGTCACTTGGCTGTTATCAGAGATGACATGGCCTAGCATCGCCCCAAACTCAGCATACTGGATGGAATTAAGTGGGTACTGATTGCAGAGAGTCATGTAGCCAACTAGAGCAGATCCTGGGGCAAAGATGGCTCATTTAAAACCCCTTATCACTACCACCAACTCTCTCTTGTGTTATATATTCTGTCTTCATCTCAAGCAAACATATTCCAGAAATATGTTTAGGAACGTGCACCATTTGAGCCCAATATAAACTTAAATTATGAAGATCAAAGCTAGTTCTCTAAAAGACCGGAATAGTTCACCCTAAAATCAAGAATACATATTTCTCCTCTTACCCATATTACTATTAAACAATCAAGATTGTTTTGGTGTGAGTTGTCAAGTACTGGAGATGCCGGCTGTAGAGATGTCTGCCTTCTCTCAAATATAATTGAGTTAGGTGGTACTCAGCTTGTGGAGCTCAAAGTGCCAAAAAAATACTTGATTTCCAAAAATCATGACCCATTTTCTCACGATGATCCACAGACCTTGTTGTGAGCAGTTTCATGTAGGAACTATTTTCTTTCTGCAGAACCACACCCACCATCCGCATCACTGCGCAGAGGGAAACATGCATCCAGAGGACTGCAATGGAATCGGGCTGGCAAAAAATAAACTGTGGGTCCCACGATTCGTTGGAGTAAAATCAAGTCTGTCTTTTTGCCAGCCCTTTGTGTGCGGGTGAAAGTCAGCTGTTGCGAATGCTCTGTCCATTTTACGACAGCTGAGCCGTAATGTTAGCTAGCTCAGTGGTGCTAGGTGAGCTAGCAGTAGATGCACACTTCCTTCTGCGCAGGTGTAGTTTGGCAGAAAGAAAATATTTCCCATTTAAAACTGCTCACAACAAGGTCTGTGGATTATCTTGAGTAACCAGGTCATGACATCTGGAACGAGACATTACTGTTGAGTTTTTCAGTTTTTTTGCATTTATATATTTATTTATTTTTTGGCACTTTGAGTTCCACAAGTGGGGAGCCATGTAGTTCCAATATGGAGAGTGCTATAAATAGTAGGAGGAAAACTGTGTACTGTCTGTCACGATCCAGGGTTTTTGACTTTGTTTTGGGGTTTTCTCTTTGTGTTCTTCCTTGTTTCATATTATTCATTCATGTTTAATCTGCTTCCTATTTTATTTTGTAGATTCTCTCCTCATGTGTCATGCCTGGTTTTACTTCCTGTCTTTGTGTGTTTTCCCGCCTGTTTTCTGTCACACCTGTATCGTTAGTCCTTCCCTGTTCCCAGAGTCTTCCCTTTACACCTGTTCTGTATTTGTCTTGTTTGCTCCACCCCAGTGTTCCCCACCACACCTTTGTTGTTAGCCAATCCCCATTTCCACCGTTTTGACCGTGTCCACCTACTCCAGCTGTGTCTCGTCCTTGTGATTAGTTTTCTGTGCGTATAACTGTGTGTTTCCCATGGTTCCTTTTCAGTTCTTGGTGTTGTCCCCTGCTCCATTTCCTGCCTAATATCTTGTGCTCTTGCTCTTGTTTCCCTGAGTCCATCGTGTTAAACCTCTGTTGATTTTCATTTTAGTTATGGATGTTTTTATCAGCTTTATTAAGGCTCGCTTTTTTGTGAAACCTTCAACCTGCCTGCTGCTCTGCATTTGGGTCCTTCCTGAATTAATATATGACACTGTCCCTTTAAGGGCTCATTTATGCTCCCTTTACATACGAAAATGTATACGTCCGTTTCAAACGATGTTACCGTCACTGCCCACATACTTCCATGCGCCCTTTACGTTGGCATGGATGTTAACCAATATATCCACCAGGAGGCACCCCAGCGTCAAAAGTTTATGACAAAAACAAACATGGTGACTGTGGAGGAGATATTGATAATGTACCTCTTGCATAAAAGACAAAAACAGAGGCAGCGTTGTAGGAGGCAGTGGTCGGTGAGGCCGTTAAAGGACTGGAGGACGGAGAATTCTTTTCTCTAGTACTGCCAATGAGAGAAATTTAATTGTTATTTCTTCTTCGTGTCTCACTAGAGCTACGTATCCGGTAGTGACAGCAACACTGCCCCCACGGTTCCCGGTGGTACTGCTCCGTTTGGCCCGTATCCGTAAGCTTTATGGAAACGTGCAGAAATACGGACGAAATGAACGCGGAGCACGGACAGAAGGCTCCATCCGTATCTGGATCCGTATTTAACGTTGAGCATAAATGAGCTGTACGTCGACCCTTATCACCTCTGTTGATTTTGTAAAACTGTGGTGCATAGTCACAAATCAAACACACAGTGAACCTGGGGAGCCCCTTCTGAGGGTCTGGGGTCATAGAGCAGTTGCCCAGTTGGTACTCCAGCCTGGTTGCCCCCTTTTGTTCAGTAGAGTGTGGGTTTAAATGAGAGAAAATACCAGTGACCAACCAGAATCACAGGTCAGACACGATTACTCACCTTTTACAAGTGGTTTTGAGCTCATTTGACTCCACAGGTTAAAAGATCCTATAGCTGTTTAGATACTCCAAGATAAATGGATAGAATAGATACTTATTTATTAATGTGGACCCTCGTGACTGTCACACATTAAAGCTTTAAGTGAAGCGATGTCATGCATTCATTAAGGCACTGATTGAAAAGACACGTCATGATGAAGTGGTACCTCTTCCATCACTGCAGTGTGAATTGTTCAGCTGTGTTTTTCAGAGCCCCGGCTCTCCGGGGCCCGTCTGCACAGCCGAGCAGACATCTGCAGCAGAGATCCCCCTGTGACTCCCATCATGGGATTACAGAGCTGTTTGGAGCAGCCACATTTGATTTAAAGCCTCTGTCACACACACACAGAATGCACCGCTAGCATGTGCAAGCAGGGGCGATGCCACACTTCAGCATGAAAAAGCTGCTGAGGGAGAGTGAATTAAATGAGTCTGCCTCTGTCTGTCTGTTGGCCTATTGCTCAGCGAAGTACAAGGGATAATTACTTATGAGTGGGCCACTGTTATTGATGGGGTAGGGATGGAGACAAGGGTTACACTGCTGTTTTAAAAAGCTTTATCTATCCACATAAATAACCCCCTTTATCTCTGTCAGGAGAACACTGCATGTTCATTTAAATGACTGAACTGCATCCAAAGCATGTTATTTAGAAGGTCTGGCTGATGGATTCAGTGTTTGTCAACTATATCGCATTGTGTGCTGATAATCTGCTTTTTATTTTGTCAGTCATTTGCTTTTCACACTGAGAACAGTCCTCACAGCCTTGACAATAGACTCTGCAGTCTTTCTTCTACTAAAATGCCAAGGAAACCTCTTACACACTGCCTGGTGGTCATTTCAGTGTGTTTGTTTATGCAAACAAAAACCCTAAGTCGATCATTTGATGTCTTTGTTAAAGACAATGATGAGAGCGGCGGCAGACTTTCTTACTGGGCCACCCACACAGAGTGAGCACACAGCAGCATCACTCAGCAGAAAAGAAACAAACAGGATCAAGGAATGTAAGTAGAGAAGGGATGAAACGCTCGCAATTTGGGCACACAGGATCAGACAGAATGCAGGATGGCAGAGGCGCGTCTTGTTTTCCTCCTTAAACCGAGAAAGAAAAGCTGTCTTTTTTAAAACTGAGATAGGCTGGCAGCAGACAGCAGCGCCGTGTGTTCGCCACAGAGAGTGAGTGACAAGAGCTGCTGTTAAAGTATACATTACCTTCTGCAGCACATGTTGGCACATCCTTGCCACTCAGCTCTGAGTAATGATCTGTAGTGGCTCCAGTGGAAATAGCAAGTGTGGATTTATCAAGTCCCCCTCCTCCGTACTCAAACCCCCACAATGTCTGCTTCACGTGTGTGGGGGCTAACATGTGGACATTTCTATATATAACATACTGCAAGATATCATATCTTAAACAATATACACTTTTTAATAATGTCTGTACCTGTACCTCTGTAACGAAGACAAGAGCTTAACTTGTGCATTTTGAAGTCCCAGTGGTGGTGCAGTAGTTAGCAAGAGGGTTCCTGGTTCAAACTCAGGGTAGGGGGATTGAACCTGGGGTGGGGAAGCCCTCCTCGTGTCAGTGCGGGTTTTCTCTGGGTACTCCAGCTTCCTCCCACAGTCAAAAGACATGCAGGTTAATTGGTGACTCTAAATTGTCCGTAGGTGTGAATGTGAGTGTGAATGGTTGTCTGTCTCTATGTGTCAGCCCTGTGATAGTCTGGTGACCTGTCCAGGGTGAACCCTGCCTCTCAACTAATGTCAGCTGGGATAGGCTCCACCCCCTCCCACTACCCTCAACAGGACAAGCAGGTAGTCAAAGGTATGCTGGGAATCACACATCTCCAAACTCCGTAAGAATAAAGGAGAAAGAGGGAGATGAAGGATCATGAGTGTGCAGGGCCTTCGCAAAGTTTTTAAAAGCTTTAAAGGGTAAATTCAGCATTTTTCAATCTGGACTCCAGTTTCCCACGCTTTTGTGTCTAAGTGACTGGTATGAACAACTATTTTTGAAAGTGGTCTGGTAGTGAGATAGAGCACTGAACCAAGTAGCCGCACAGCCCCTGCAATGTAACCAGATGGGGCAATTGTGCACTGTCATTGGATGTGCTTTTAAAGTTGTTATTTTTACCACAGAAAGATTTGAATTGTTTTTATAATTGTCTGAAGTGTCTCTTTACCTTAAGCTTGATCCAGTGTGTTTGTTATTGTGCCTGAGGGTGCGTTCCAAATCACATACTTTTGCTTTTTACTTTTAGTGGGTACTGCAGCTGCACTTAAAAAGTACTGTTCAGTATGTGCACAATCTGGACATACTACTTTCTCACAATATTACGGTCCTGAACTTTGACCCTGTTGCTTTTATATCCGTTGCCTTGACGATAAAACAGATGCAACTCACCAAGTTCGTCAGAGACGGAGATGAACCCAGTGAGATCTGCTGTTGTTACTTTGCAATATAAGTAGTTTAACTTTAAAGTCATAACTGCACAGATTGTAGATTCGAACACATCATATATGTGACAGTGAAATTATATTTGCAATTTTCTGTCATTTTTATTTCTATAGATATGTCCTCTTCTTGTTCGTAATATTTATGCCCACTTAAACAATCAGTATTCCTATTATTACTGTTCGACTGGTCATCAGTTACTTGAATGTGCTGTCATCCGTCATTGTGACTTCTGACAGCCGTTAAATAGCTGTCAATCACCTGTCAAGCTGTTTGCGGCTCAGTTCATATGATGTATCATCCGCTGTGCAGAGAATTGTCAGAATAGCCAGAAAAGCACGCTGGCTTGCAGACTGCAAAATCGTACTGGATGTAGTAGAACATCCTGGTATTTGTGGCATACTGCATTTGACATACTATGTATTGGGACACACTAAATCTTTTTCTGGCATACTATATAGTATGGTAGTGTGGGTATTGGAATGTACAGTAAGTCTCACTCAAGACGAACAGTGATGGAGCACAACTGCCCCCTCTATCAATACTGGACCAATTTCAAAAAACTGAAATGTTGGAAAATAGGGTCCAGGTTAAAAAATGCCAAAGTTAACCTTTAATATCTTTCTAAGAAATCCATAAGCAAACAATGTGAATGAAGATAAGATGAAGCATTCTGACAGACAATGTCATGGAGGTACAATTGTCTACTTTCTATCTCTGTTGTTGGTATATTGAGTTGTGTTAAATTGCATGTGTACTGTTGAAATAACAAGATCAACAGAGAGAGAACACTACCTACAGTAGACTTCACAGACAACATATTTTACAGTTATAATAGTTTTGGGCAGACGTCAGGTCACACAGTTTGCAGGTGTTGCTATATTTACTACTGCTTTTGTCTCCTCTCTGCCTCACTGGAAAAAAGAGACCTTGTTATGTCATTCACTGGTTTGTGTTAAAGCATTTTAGTCCAGGTAACGTAAAGAGTCACACTCAATTTCTCACATTCATTCATGCTCCCAAGGTTCAGTGAGGAAAATTGCCACACGCTTTGCTGTTGGGTTGAATGCACAGGGGATGCTTTGCAGTATTTTCATCAGCTCCCCTCGAGACTGTTGTTAAGGCTCCTCTAGTTCAGTCATACAAATGGCTGTGGGATTTATTCAGTTACCGTCATTGCTGTATGCCATACCGTGTAGCCTGCCACTTCTGCCCGGAAAACCGAACCACATGCTTTTTTGGGGGGATTTTGTGGAAAAGACGTGTAGAAACAAGTGTAAAGGTGATACATTTGCATGTGTGTGCAGTGTGTGTGAGTATAGAGCTAAATAATAAATCATAAATTGAAATGGTTCCAGTGTCAGGCGAGATGTTTTAAATATTTACTATAAAACACTTTTACTTGCAAAGAGTGAGAAAACTGAACTGATTTGCACACAGAGCAGAGTGGTTATATATATATATATATATATGTGTGTGTATATTATATAACATACATTGAGCACTAACCTTGGAATCACAATACCTTCTGTTTGCCTTTATATTTCTCTTGTTCTTCTGCTCTGTGTGCACTTCTGTTCATAGAGAAGATATTTTTACTTTTTACTTTCTTCTACTTGTCTTGATTATGTTCATTTAATGATGCAATTCACCCACTTATAAAGCTCCCACCCACCACACAGACCTATGAAATCTCAGCAGCATGTTGTTTCAGCCATCAACTTGCAATCAGCTAGAGTCCTTGAGGCCCAAGGTTATAGAAGGTTTCTACAACCTGACATGCTTTAATGCTCATTTAACTCATTTTTGTCCTCGTTCACTGGCTGAAAGGAACAGTAAACACGTTCGATGAAGGTTGCTCCGTAATACTAAATACATAAAGTACAGCTGAGGCTGATGGGAATGTCATTAGTTTTGCATGTATTTGGACATAATCCAAAGGACACATTATTACTGGACAAATTAAAATTTTGGACATGATGGTGGGACTAGAGGAAATGTCAGAGGATTGTCAGCGTAAATGGGATTCATCCTCTGGGGACAGCCCAGATGCCGGGGGAAATGTTGGCATTGTATGTTTCTGCAAACCATGGTTTCATATGTGCAAAGGTTATCATTTCTAAAGCAAAGTAGTATGAGCTGACTTTGTAATGGGGAGATGAAGGGGATGGTGGATTGTGTGACACCTGAGCGACATGCCTGCCAAGCTGCAGACCACTGTTCGAGAACAATATAACCACTTTTTTGAGCGAGTCATTGCTGTGTTCCAAGTGGCTTTTTAGACACCGAATGTGGGTGTTTTTTAGGGACCCACAGCTCTTTTTTGAGAGGCTTTTTAGCTCCAAAACTTGGGTGTTATTTAAGGACACATCGTGTGTTTCCCACAGCTTTTTAGACCCCAGATGTAGGCTAGGTGTGTTTAAGTGACCCGTGGGTCTTTTTCCAGCAACCTTTCAGACCACAAACATACATTTTCTTCCGGGAGCCACTGCTGAGTTTCCTGCAACGTTTTAGCTCCCAAATGTAGGTGTGTTGAAGTGACCCCTGGATCTTTTTCAAGTGACTTTTAAGCCCCCAAAAGCAATTGCGGTTGTTTTTTAGGGACCTCTTGCTGTGTTCCCTGCAACTTTTTAGCCCCCAGATGTAGGCTATGTGTGTTTAAATGACCCATGGCTGTTTTTCCAGCAGCTTTTTGAGCCCCAAACATAAATTTCCTTCAAGGACCCTTTGCTGGGTTCCCTCCAGCTTTTTAGCTTCCAAAAGTGGCTGTTTTTTTAGTGTCCCATCACCATTGTTTAAGTGGGGATACTGCCATGAAAAGTGGTTGTTTTTTACTAACACATCGCTGCATTTCCAGCGGGGATTGTGCCCCTAAAGCCAAGTATTTCAAGACAAAACATGATCTTTCCTTACCCATAACCAAGTGGAGTTTTTTCTCAGCCTTAACCTTACCATGTGTTAGCCACACTGTTGTTGAAATGTAAAGTTTTAACATATCCACCACATAATATGCAAATATAAAGTATCCATGGTTTGGAGAAATGTACAATTTTTGTGGTGATTGGCTTGCACAGGATCATAAATGTCTGTAAAAAACTTTTATGGCACTCCACAAAATAATTGTCTACTTTTAGTATGGCTAAAAACATTGCTATACAAACCAACTTCATTGATCAATCAGCTGTTTTAGTGTTTATGCCCGACATAAGGAATCAAAGTGTTGGAAGCAAACATGTAAATAAAGACATAATCCAAAGATGTTGAGCAAAATAATCTTGTATTTTGGCATTTGAAATAAAACAGCTTTTCATGAATCATCAGATACGCAATTAACTCCAAAGGTCAGAGAAAATTAAGAGTAACTATTTATCTTTGTACTTGGTATCTTTCTCCTCGCTGTTTGGCAGACCTGTTTGCCCGGGAAAGGGGGCGATCTTCAGGAAGAAATAGGGGTTACTTTGAACCCGTAAGGCCACCAGGATGGGAGTAGCTGCGTAGAGCAAGTTAGCTGCCAGCACAGACCAGAAAGCATCATTTGGGATGCGAAATGGAGCTGTGGTACGAGGGTGGAGGGACCCTCCGATGTGGGCCCACTGGCACTGGAAGGAGATACAGACAGCAAGACAGACGTTAGACTGCACCGTCATATACTGACACTGCATATTGTTCTTTTTTCCACTATTTTGTTCTATATTTACACTAATGGCAGGTCATTTTAAACCTCGATGTTTCTTTCCACAAACCCTCCAGAGGAATAATTTGGAGGGGATGAGTTACCTTGAGTCTCTCTTCCACAGTCATTAGTCTACCATTAAAACAGACAGAACAGCATCCTAAAAGGGAAGATAAGCCGATTGCACAGGAGATGCACGGACTTAAAAAGCTGGCTGTTTAGAAAACAGAGTATCTGCAGCCGCTTATAAACAAGGCTTTAATCAAGTGCTTCCTCATGGTTCATAGCTCTAATCTCTCTGTCAGGGTAGTATGGGAGAAAGCACCAGCAGCTTGTTTATTACAGAACATACACTTCAAAGGATAAATGTGGTCCAGGTGATTATTAGCAGGATGAGAGCTCGCTACAAGGAGTTTAATTGCAGTGGCACGTGTCAGGCCTCTTTGTACGGAAAATAAACTTTACTTTAATTTGACTTTAATCAATCAGAGGCAGCAATTATCCCAAATGACTTCATGTAATGCAACAAACTGTACTCAGTGTGCAACACCTGTATCCTGAACAGAGTTTCACATATCGGCTGTTTGTCTTTCTGTTTGTGGTGTTACCTGGATCATGGCTCCAGCTAGGAACACAGTCCAGTCTGACATCCATGAGCATCCAGGCTTCAGGAGACCATAAACAAACGCACCCAAGAGAGGCAGTGCATAGAAGAACAAGTGCAGCATCTGTAAAAACAAAAGTTGATCATTTTTGCGAAAGTGAAAATTTCCAAACTCTTTCCTCCACATTTTGAATGACTTTGCTCTGTACTTCCAACATATACACTGCAAATCACAGCACAGTAGGTAGCTGCTGGTGTATACTACAGCAAACAGGGACTCTGGATCCAGTGAAAATTGCCTAGCGCAGGAGGACTTTCCTCTCCATCACTGTCAGTCTATGTTGTTGTTGGGCCCTGACCAACAATCCAGCAGACAATTAATACAGTACATCCTCCTTCTCCTCTGGCTTACACTGCACTTCGCCTACTCTCACTGAATACAGACAAGGGCTGCTTTGACTGTGGAATGCAAACACTTACACCCTCAGAATAATCTGCCTGCACTTCCAGTGCGGAAAAATACTTGCAGCAAAAGTAAAATAAAAGTTAACACATATTAGCAGTAAGTGTCATACGTTAATGTAATCACCTTGGGTTTTTTTTTTAATTTAAAGAAGGTATGGGTGCGATATAAAGACCTTGAAAGTATCAAAACGCTCAGCCCACAGAGTAATGAATATGGTCCATATTCAGAAACTACGCCGTTGGGACTTCCATTAAGTGGTGATGTCAGAACTGTACTATATAGACCGTTCCACTGGAATTGCATCACTAGGGGCGCCTACAAGCTCATCTGGAAGAACAGGCGCCCCATGTACAAAGGCTCTGTCCTTGCCACAGCGGCTGCAAATTCAGTTCCAGCCCACGTCCCTTTGCTGCATGTCACTCCGTCTTTCTCTCTCCTCCTTTCACGCTTTAGCTGTCCTATAAAATAAAGGCAGTAAAGCCCCAAAAAATATATAAAAAAAAAAGAAAGAAAAAGAGAGAAATTGCATCACTAGGGAGCAGCTCAACAGCTCTGGCCCAAATTTACTTCCTGTAAGCTGACAAAAATTCAGAGTGCTGTTGGAGTGTACCATTAGTTTATCCAGTGAATGTGTGATTAACTTAACCGTACGTTAATTCATCTAGAAATAGAATGCTTTTTTAGAAAAAAATTCGGTAACACTTTACTTGAAGGTATCTACATAAGAGTGACATAACACTGTCATAACTATGACATGACACGGTCACGAACCTGTCATGAACATTATGTACATGTCATAAACGTTTATGACTGCTGTCATTAAGTGTCATTCAGTTTTTGCAATGACAAGTTGACATTGTCTGGGTTGTCTTGATTATGACAACTTGATATTAATCAAAGTGACATTACCAGAAGTTGTCTTTGTCATCATGACAAGTTGACATTAAATTTGTCTGGGATGTCCTTATAATGACAACTTGACATTAACCAGGATGACATTACCAGAAGATGTCTTTGTCATAACAACTTGACATTAACAAGAAATACACTCTTTTTGTGTTTATGACAAGTTGACATAATGATTATTATTGTTATGACAAAGACATTTTCTGGTAAAGTCACTTTAATTAAAGGGAAATTTCGGTTTATTTCAACCTGTCTCCTATCATCCTGAATTTGTTTCAAGTGACTAGTGACATAAAAATAATAGTTAGCATGTTAGCCATTAGCCTAGATACAGCCGGGGCACATAGTAGCGTCAGACCTGTTAAAACGTAAGTGAACGGGCA
>NC_065515.1:11442920-11462255 GCF_006386435.1 Epinephelus moara | reverse complement strand
TTAGTGGACTAACTTTGCACTTGAAGTATGCCTGTTCACTTACGTTTTAATAGGTCTGACGCTACTATGCGCCCCGGCTGTATCTAGGCTAATGGCTAACATGCTAACTATTATTTTTATGTCACTAGTCACTTGAAACAAATTTAGGACGATAGGAGACAGGTTGAAATAAACCGAAATTTCCCTTTAATGTCAAGTTGTCATAATCAACACAATCCAAACAATGTCAACTTGTCATTACAAAAATCGAATGACACTTAATGACAGCAGTCATAAATGTTTATGACATGTACATAATGTTTATGACAAGTTCATGACAGTGTCATGTCACCCTTATGTAGATACCTTCAAGTAAAATTTCACTCTCATTTTATTGTAAAGCGGCAGATTGAATTTAAGAACGCACCCAAAGAGACCAATTTAGGATGTTTATGTTGTCATGTTTGAAACGCTCTGTTGCCTTGCAATGTAATTCCCGTGAAATGGTCTTCAGAGATAGAAAAGTGCAGACATGGAAGACCCGGAAACACTGACCAATCAGAGCAGGCTGGGTTTTCTCAGGAGGGGGGATTAAACAGAAAGGCGCCAAAATGGAGTGTCTCAAAGGCAGGATGGATACAGGTATCTTTCAGCAGACAGTATGAGAAAAATAATTTGTTTTTGAACAGTAAAGTATGTAAACATGTTCTAGTAGAAATACAAAATATAAGATTGAGCCTCAATATGGGTATGACATGGGACCTTTAATCTTATCTTTGTCGAGTGTAACATTTTAATTTGCAGTGTAACAGCAGCCATATACAATTGTGTAATGTGAAATGTAAAGAAGTAAAATGAGCTCTAACAAAATTGAAATGAATCTGAATCAGTATCTCCAAATTGTTCTTGAGCATTTTGCCACTTCTCAGCTCTGCAGTCTTTCAAACACAAATTTGCACATTCAGCACAAACTACTACTGCCACACAATGGTCATTACTAAGACTGTCTTGACCTTCAACTTAAAATATTTGGTGCATGAAAGCTGGTTTCCCACTTAAAAAAAAACTCAAATCATACCACTCAACAGCTTCTTTTCATTCTTGCTCTGAGGTCTAGATGAATTCTAATGAGTTGGGCCCAAGGCCTGAAAGCCAATCATATATGCCCTTCAGTCTTTTGTTCAAATGTCTTTTTAGTGCTGCCACGGTAATCTGTCACATATCGTTCATCATCATCAATGAATAAAGAGGTCGGTCACTGCAGAAACACTGCAACCCTGTGCAACTTCATTTCATTTCTTCACACCCACACATACACACAAGCAACCGGGAGCTTATGCTACACACACACAAACACAGATTTGCAAAGGCCACTACCCAAGACATACTTTCACATGCTGCACACACACCCTCCTCCCACCCAGTGAGATGCTGATGGGGGGCTTTGGGAGAGGGATTAGCTTATCAAGTTCTCAGCATGCGGTTCGTCTGTCTGATCAATGACTCGCAATTGTGACTGGACTGCAGCCCTGACAAGGTCTTTGGATAACCTATTGACAAAGCTGTGTACACTGAACAAAACACAACAAAACCCACAGCCGAGCAGGGTCAGGAGGAGAAAATAAAAGGAAAGCAGACCCGCCGCCCGTCACAGTAATAATCTGTTATCCATCTCACGCAAATGAAAGAGAGAGACAAAGATGCGCTGGCCTTTCAACCCTCGCTCATTGTTGCTGTAATGATGAAAAATGGCTCTGTAATCAGCTGCGAGCGAAAAGAGTGGAGGAGATAAGGGCAAGCCTCCAGCACACTCAGAGTGATATCCATGAAAGCAGAGGTCCATTATGTGGCTGCTTATTTAAAACACAAGCTGAGTGTGGAGACAGAGAGAGAAAAAAGCACTCACCATCACTCGGGGGTAGCCCACAGGATCCTTCAGGTAGGGCTCATACTGCCGCAGGTAGGTGGAACAGGCTTCTACTGGAGAGTCCAGAGCCACCTACAGAGGACGGACAAAATAACAGGCAGAGATGGGCAGAATGTCAAATAGATGTATTTAAAATATATGTTTAATTCCTTTTGAGTATCTTGTGATTTGTATTTTGCCAGAAGAAAAAAAACAAGATGTGATATTTAACAAAATACTTTAAGAGGTTGTACATGTGTATTTAAAGTAGTTACAATACATTATTATCTCTGCCATGCGTAAGCCTGGAGGGGATCATGTCTGTCTGTCTGTCTGTCTGTCTGTCTGTCTGTCCACAGCTAATCTCACAAACTACTGGACCAATCAGCCTAATATTTTGTGTGCACATGTATGACTGTATGCCCAATGAAATCTTGTAGTTGTGTTGATTTATAATTCAATCAGGACCACTTTAGTCAAAGAAAACTTAATTTCCATTTGTAGTATTACATTTGGTGGTATGGCTCTGTTCTGGGGCCTCTCTGCTTTTCCTAGACTACGCAGAAAGCCTAAAATGGAGTAAGCACACCTCTCCACCCTTCCATGTGCCCACGTGTAAAGCCTAAGGCGGAAAGAGCACACCTCTCTGCCCTTCTCCGTGCCTACGTTGAAAGCCTAAGTTGGAAAGAGCACACCTCTCTGCCCTTTCACGTGCAAAAAAACCCCCGACAGCCTGAGGCAGAGAGAGCAAACCTGCCCTTCCATGCGAATACATGGAAAGCCTAAGGCAGGGAAAGCACCAGCAAACTTTGCTATTTCTTGTGGCTCATAATCTGACATCCACAGCAAAGTCTGGTCTCATTCTGAACCGGAGAATCTACAGATTAATTCCATACCTGATATGTTTTGATCCACTAAAGTTGGGCATAATACAACATTTTTAAAGAATCCCAATTTGTGTTATCTTCGCTGCCATCTGGACTGTAAGGGAGCCAGGAGGGACAATTCCACCTGCCACAGCTCTGTCAACCCAGGCAACCCCCTGGTGCAGGTCTGTATTCTACTGAGTGCACTTCTCTAGTTTAATATGTCATTATATTCTCAAATATGACACATTTTATCATGAGGTTTAAACTGCAGGAAAGACTGTACAACAATTAGCCTAATAACAGTCTTTCATTACATGTATGTGAATCACATGACCGTTACTGTCGAGTCAAACAGTGTGCCCGTTGTGAACTATTGTATTTCATTTGTAATCCCCTGGAAGGTTGATGTTGGTATTGGACAAAAGTGGAGGGTGTGCTTCTCTTTTTCTTCTACTATTTTGTGCTCCATTATACTCTGCTGTAATGGTAAAATTGTCTTTTGCACTTAATTTTAAAGTTAGAGAGCTTCGAAATTTACTGACTTCACTGCACTTCTATTTATCATTCTTGAAAAAAGGCATCTGCTATTATCATCTGAAAGAAGTAGTGCATCACTGTGGACTGACTGTTCAGTTCCCCCGGTTGCTTTTCAAATGGCTGTTCACTCATTCGGTCAATGGTCCCTTTGACTGACAGAAATCACCCAGCATGCACCCCTGAATTCGTAGCCTCCCACTTTTCAAATCTATGATGTGGGAAATAAGCAGAGCCCATCTTCTCAATGTAGGGTGGTTAAGGTCAGACTCATATTGAGGCCTAAAATGTTTGTATAGAATGTATTTTATTATCTTGAAATGACAAGATTTACAATTTTTCCAAATTGCAACTCTACTTGTATTTTAATTGACTACATTTTCTCTTTACCAGATATATACCAAGTATTTGTAATTTGTAACAAGACACTTTCTGATGTATTTGTGACATGAAGTGCAATTCATTCTGACAACACTACAAATTACTACTGCAATAAAACACAGATTTAAACATCTCTCTGACACTATATGAATAAAGTATGAACATCCAGATAGACACAAGGATTTTCAGTATTATAATTGCTAATTAGAACGATACAATGAACATGGTCAAATGATTAGTTTTGGGAAGCACGCTTTCTTGCTGAGAGTTAGATGAAAAGATAGATATCACTTTTATATCTGTCCAGTAAGTGTGAAGAAACTGGAGACTGAACAGCCTGTCTGGCTCCGTCCAAAGACAACAAAATCTGCTTATCACCACCTCTTCAACTCACTAATTAAACTACAACATGTCTTTTTTGCATGTTGATTTTTATCCGGATTAAAAAAACAAGATATGACATGTTAATTGGTGAACTTTAGAGGTGTTGGAAGGATTTTCATGTTTGACTAGAGCCCCTCAAGCTATTTCTGTTTCCAATCTTTTGGCTGAGCAAAGCCAGTGGTTCTCAACCTGAGGTCTTTGGACCCCCAGGGGTCCTTGAAGGGATCCAAGGGGTCCCCAGAAAAATGTGAAATTGTTTATTTTCCCTATTCAATTCACTATAGAAGTGAAGTGAATCATGATAGTGACTATTCTGATAAGTTGTACTTCCTCCAGTGTCATCTCCTCAGCTGTAGTGGACAGCGATAGAAATGATGAAGACAAGAATTCTAACAACTAAAATCTTTTCAGATGGAGGTCCCTGAAGCAAAATCTTATCAAACAGGGCTCTGAGACCTGCTGTACATCAACTCTGGGGTCCTTGATACAAAAAAAGTTTTAGAACCACTGAGCTGAGATTACCTAACCGACTGTGGAAGGTAGCTTCATTAACCATACAGACGTAACAGTTCTATCAATCCTTCCATCTAACTCTTGGCAAGAAAGCAAATAAGCGTTTCCCAAAATGTCAAACTATTCTTTTCATTTAACAATATTCCTAGCATAGTAGTTATTATGTTGAAATAGACAATTGAAATGTCATTACCCTTTAAAGGTCCTGTGTGTAAGATTTAAGGTGATTTGGTGACCTCTGGTGGTGAGAACGCTGGCGCAGCACCTGCTAATGTGTGCTTACCTTTTGTCTCTGATAACTTAAGATCGAGATGTTCAGGAGGTTTTTATTGGAGATGAATTATCCAAGCAAAGTCTTTTCTTCTGAATAAAGCAGTTTCACTTTAAAGAATCTGTTTTTCCTACACTCATCATGTAGCGGCTGATTACTAAGTTGGCCAATCCAAAAGCACAAATGGCCCTTTCCTGAGAGCCAGTGTTTGGTTTGTCTATTCTGGGCTTCTGTACAACATGGCAATCTCTAGGTGTTTCTCAAAGTCAAGGAAGGATTTCAAGGATGCTACCTCATCAAATCCCACCTAAGGACCTGCAAGGATCCTTCACTTTTAGAAACACCATCTGTGAATGAGGAGCTGCTCCCTATGTAGATATAAACGTCTCATTCTAAGGTTAGGAAAACACAGCTGTTCTTATTTTCAGGTAATCACACACACTAAAGAAAACATACTTATTATGGTATATTTAATTTCTGACAATATATTCCCCTAAATCCTCCACACTGGACCTTTAATGCCAGATCATTTTTAGAGCAAACGTAATGTACCCATGTGGCTCAATTAGCTAAACATATTGCTTGCTAAAGCAAATATAATGCATACTATACAAATCCTAAACACTCCCTGGACTAACCACTCTGCATGAGCAAGGCCACATCACTTCTAAAACTACCCATTACAGTCTCGACCTAAACTCTGTCAGTAACACGTGTGTGATGTGCACTCACCAGGCCTCTGAGGGCAGTGAAGGCCATGGCAGCTAACAGGAGCAGCACCAGCATCAGATCCAAGGGACGCCAGATCAGCTTCATGCTTTGAGCGTGCTGGGCCTGCGGGGTGAAGCCAACATAATGTAGAGCGTTGAGCTGGTTAGTCAAGGTCGTTGTTTCATAGCATACTCTCACTCTCACTTTAATGAGACCTGTGTTTCTAAAGCGGGGAAGGAATGAATGTGTGTCTCTACAGGGTTGCGTAACTGATTTTTGGCCACCTGGGGGAACAAGAACCAATTTGCTAACATAAAATTGACTTATCATCGGCATTTATATTGATATTGCAAACTAGTGCATTTTGGGTTCACTACCATGACCTTCATGGAAAACATTGCCAGTTGAAAGTCAATTAGGATCCTTTGTTGTGGTGGACACATGAATTCCCTGGTTAATCACACCACTCAATGGGCAGTGATTAATGTTACAACCCCCTAAGTAGTATAAAGAGGGTAAAGTCCACATAGAGAGGAGGTCAGGTGGTAGATGGGTTGACGAACACTAGACTTTCACCTGTGAGACTGCTGTTTGTGTCCAATGTGAAACAAAAAGTCAATATGGACTTCTTTTAACTTAACATATTCATGTCCTTCATGAAGGTACATCACTTTATGACATACTTACGGCCCATACATAGCCTTTTGAACTGAAAACAATCTTTTTGTAAATATAACCAAGTAATTTAAGTGCCTAAACCCAACCGTGCCTCCACCCAATGTAATGTATGTATATCCTACGAATTAACACCCCCACGAATGACGTTACATCCTTTACGTACAGTTATGAAATTAAGGTTAAGTTATGGAGGTTAGGCTTAGGCAAGTGCTGTGGTTGGGTTTAGGAAAAGCCTCACGGTGAGGACGCACTTTAAAATGACTCAAAGTTCACACAGTCCCGAATACGCAACTCCAAGGGGAAATTCCCGACGGAAAGTCTGTGTTTTCGCGACCCATCCACCACCCCAACTTGCAAATAGATCGCTCAGGACCGTTTCCTTGTTTACTTCCATCACATGAGCTCATCCTTTCAAAGTTTGTGGGATATGTTCGACTTTGATTGCATTACTTTTCATAGGAAAACACATGAACAGTTTGTGAGAACAGCCTGCGCCACCACATAATTTGAACACAATACATGCCACCACCACACAATGCTGAAGTTGTGGTTATTTTATGTACTTCTGTGTGATCACATTGCCAGCAGTTACAGAACAACAATAGCCTTCATTTGGTGTCAAGTTTGTGTCCATGTGATGAATGTAAGTCCAATTTTCCCTCTCTTTTTAACTCTGTTTTTGGTCTCCACCAACTCCTGAAGGAAAATCTGGCTCTGGCTGCAAAAGTCTCGACTGTGCTCACTAACAGATTGCTAACTTTGCCTTGTCTGCTATTTGGTGCTGGGCAAGTGGCATGAATTCAGGTCATCGGAGCTGAAAAGCAGCTAAAAATAACACTGATGAGAGTGAAGTAAAACAGTGAAGTTTTGGGCCAGTAAACCAGAACAACTAGCTGTCGTTTTTTGCAGGTTCGTCACCACAAGCGGCCCCTTTCACATAAGCAGCCATGGTCCATTTTTAATATAAAAAACTATTGATTATGGTTGCTATACATCCAAGACATATTAAAAACCTAGCTAACTTGAATTTGAATCATCAGTGAGCTGGGGCTAAGTAGCCTATTCAAGGTGATTTGTGCTAGAGAGTCAGCCATTGTATACTGTTCACCCAACAAGTGACGCAGTACCTGATAATGTGACAGCAAAGGAAGTTGCAAACATACCATACTTAGAAAATATTGTAGCTCCACATTCTAACACACTTCAATTGCTGATTACATATGAATCGAGATTCAGTGACTGCATTGCGCAATTGTCACCTCAAATGTTTTCAGAAACACATTTGAGTGTATGTAGAGCACATTTTGGTGTTTAGCCTGTGGGTGGTACGTCATTATAGCTCGAGTTTTTACAACATGGTAGCCGGGTCACAAACTTTCTGCAGATATCTAGTTTTCTCTCGGACCACTTGAATTACAGTATGCTTAAAGTTTATTATGGGATTTTGCCCAGTGACGCTAAAACCAAACTACCTGAGCTCTAATTGGCTGCCCTTTGTCATCTGTCATGGTCTGAATCATCAAATAACATCAGCAAACACTAGTGCTCTAAAGCTCTCCACATTCATACCAAGGTCCAACCATTCATGTGTTAGACTTACATTGTATCCACCGATTAGCGGTCTGTCCTTGGGCCTGGTGAATAGTGTGATGGCTCCCAACACAGGCATCAAAAGGAAGAGAAAGTTGAGCCAGAAGGCTGGACGGATCTCTGACCCGTATTTACCTGACACAACGACAAAAAAGAGACACATTTTCCTCACTCATACAAAGACACAAACATCTCTGAGTCTGTAATTAAGCTTCCGCACTAAACCTCCACAGGGCACTTCAGGCGAAGGAATACAGTGCAATGTGTCTACAACAGTGAACAACACGTTGCCTGTAGACGAGTTTGATCTCATGACGCTCATGTATGCAGTTTGAAATGCCAACAACAGATGCTTTAAGTCTGTTTGCTGCTTTGTTCTGTGGGTTGTGACGGCGGGCGAGGCGTGTGTGTATTCTGTTGGCAGGCTGAACTGTGACACTGATGGTACACGGCAGTGCAGATGTTCACTTGATTAACACTTGTCATCGCGGGACTGGTAGAGGGGGAATAGGAGATGAAGCTCACCTGCCACTATACCAGTGATGAACACACTCATGTTGGCACACAAAGAGCCAGCCCAGAACAGGCCCAGGGTACGGTACGCTTTCCTGGGAGAGAAATCAAAAACAAAGGTGATTATACTGTTGTAGAGATAGCAGGTAGGTACACAGTTTGAAAAGCTAAGTCAGTGGAGGTAACAGATGGCTCTATAATGCTGAAACTTCTTAAAGTTGAGTTTAGTTCGGTCATTTCCCAACTTACACAACATAAATACTCATGTCAAAGTAATAGTAAATAAACAACAATATGTTACTACTTCAAAAGCAGAAGTTCATGCTGACCGAAAAGGTGTAAGACAGGGGTGGCTAAACTTTGGCCCGTGGCCCAACTGCGGCCCTCTGCCTGTTTTTGAATGGCCCACTGCAAATTTTTAACAATAAGCCAGAATATGGCTTTAGCATATTTGTATTGAATTGCACTGTGTACGCATTGCACAGACTGGTTTAAATCCAGTGTCACTGTCATCTTGAACATCTACTACCAGCAAGCCCTGCTAATGCACTTCCTAATTTGAACACTAGGTGTCGCTACGTCACCTACAGTGATTGATTACGAGTTCATAAAAACATTAACCTCAGTAAACATGGAAGGGGACCTGAAAAGACCAAGGATAGGGAAATACTTTTTGTAAGATGTGGGCACACCCACAAACTAGTAATAGTAATTCTTTTTTTTAAAGATTATTTTTTGGGGCTTTTTGCCTTTATTATACAGGACAGTGTGAAATGGGGAGACAGAGAGAGTGGGGGGAAGATATGCAGTAAAGGGTTGCAAGCCAGAGTCGAACTTGCGACCGCTGCAGCGAGGCATCACCTCTATACATGGGGTGCCGGCACTATCCACCAAGCTACCAACGCCCCTAA
Source organism: Epinephelus moara (assembly GCF_006386435.1). Taxonomy (NCBI): domain Eukaryota; kingdom Metazoa; phylum Chordata; class Actinopteri; order Perciformes; family Serranidae; genus Epinephelus; species Epinephelus moara. The sequence continues at coordinate 11,453,015 of NC_065515.1, read as the reverse complement.
TAATAGTAATTCTGATAGAAAATGAATTTTCTACATCTGATTTTCGTGCTGTGTAAGTGGTTGAAAACTATGCATTTACCATAGTTTGGCCCATGACACCTTATATTTTTCTGAATATAGACTACATTCAAAAAAAGTTTGTCCACTGCTGAGATTATTACACCTACCCTTTAAACATTATTTTGTACAGTTTCCTTTAGATCTATACACTGAAAATGGAAGAAAGAAACAAGACAAAATGTATGTATATACCCAAAAGTCCCCCCAAAAAATTTCATATACACACTGCTATTCACACTGCAGTCCACTACCACTAACTGAAGTTTAACACGTTCTTGGGGGGTGTTGGCTTCCGCCAGGGTTGTCCTTTGTCACCATTCCTGTTTGTGACATTCATGGACACGAAGGGGAAGGGGGCTGGTTTGAGATCCTCAGAACTGCGTCTCTACTTTCTGCAGATGATGTGGTTCTGTTTGCCTCATCACACCGTGACCTCCAGCATGCACTGGGGCACTTTCTCAGCCGAATGTGAAGCGGTCGGGATGAGAGTCAGCACCTCCAAATCTGAGGCCATGTTTCTCTGCCAGAAAACTGTGGATTGCCCCCTTTGGGTTGGGAGAGAGTTACTGCCTCAAGTGAGGGTGTTCAAGTATCTCAGTTTTGTTCAAAAGTGACAGTAGAATGGAGCGTGAGATGGATTGGCAGTTTGTTGCAGCGTCTGCAGTAATACGGGCACTGAGCCGAAAGGCGAAGCTTTCTATGTACTGGTCCATCTACGTCCCAGCCCTCACTTACTGTATGGTCATGAGCCCTGGGTAGTGACTGAAAGAATGAGATCGCAGATTCAAGCAGCCAAAATGAGTTTCCTCTGTGGGGTGGCTGGGCTCAGCCTTAGACAAAGAGTAAGGAGCTCGGACACCTGGAGGGAGCTCGGAGTAGAGCTGCTGCTCCTTCACGTCGAAAGGGGTCAGTTAAGGTAGTTCGGGCATCTGATCAGGATGCCTCCTGGGGGCCTCCCGTTAGAGGTGTTCCGGGCACGTCCCACTGGTAGGACGCCCTGGGGTAGATCCAGAACACGCTAGAGGGATTACATATCCCATCTGGCCTGGGAACGCCTTGGGGTCCCCCAGGAGGAGCTGGAAAGCGTTGCTGGGTAGAGGGGAGTCTGGGGTGCTTGGCTTGGCCTGCTGCCCCCACGACCTGATGGATGGATGGATGGATGGATGGATGGATGGATGGATGGATGGATGGATGGATGGATGGATGGACTGTTGTTCATACTCAGTTTTATATTAGTTTATCGTCTTATTTTTAAATACTTTTACTGCATTTTCATTTCCTTTTCCACAAATTATCCACAATAATACAACTATCACACGTTTTGTGCACTACAAAGCCCTGCACAACTTCTCCCAGTGGTAAAAATCTGGCATTGTTTGAAAGATTATTTCATTTCCATGAGCACCTGCCCCAAGGCAGCAGTCGCTCTGAACTCTTGAACTCACTAACTGCACTTTATGACTAACTCACTTTAGAGAACCCCGTTTTCTCAAAGTACTGTTTTATTCAGGCTGTTGAGTGAATTTAATGTAATAAACCCATGAATCTCTATCTCCGTTTCTTTTTTAAAAACTCAAATATGTAGAAATGACAGATTTTAAGCCTATCATGCAGCTGTAGCAAATTTAATCTTAGTGCTGATATGTACTGTATCACTGCGACATTCATACAGCTTCCACAGCCTCTTAAGTAGTTTTCGGGTACTATAGATCTCTGCAGTCTTTTGAGGCAGGCGCTTTGTGATGGAGAGTAAGATAAATGAGATTGATGTGAACTGACTTGACATCACCCACCTGTCTGTTATCCTGCTGATCATCACCAGGTACATGATAAAGTGAGCTATTCCATCCCAGTAACACATCATGATGGCATAGGCTGTCCCCAGATAAGGCTCTCCCTACAACACAGACGTTAGTTAGTGTGCTAGTGACAGAGAGTGGGTTTAAATGAAGTTGTAGTTTTAAAGGGACAGTTCACCCCAAAATCAAAAAAAAATATTTTTTCTCTTACCTGTAGATCTATTTATTAAACTAGAGTGTTTTGGTGTGAGTTATTGAGTGTGGGAGATATCGGCCATAGAGGTGTCTGCCTTCTTTTGAAAATAATTGAATTATATGGCACTCCAACCTGGTGTCACTCTGAAGTCGTCAAAATCAAGCACTTGGGCAGTGAACGAAAAAAGCATGATATATGGCTGGTCGCCGTTATAGTATTTGATGCCACCCGGTGGCCACATGGGGGAAATGTGGCAGGACAAGAAGAAAAGTTAAGGCAGCAGTGGTTAGTGTTGGATGGGTGCAACAACCGACAACTTTCACCTGGGAGAGCGGTGTTCCTGTCTTGTAAGATTAGAAAGTCAAACCCTTTTCTTTTTTTCCTAAACCCAACCAAGTGTGTTTGATGTTGAAGGAAAAAGAAACGGCAGTTTGCGACATAGTGCGTTTATCTTGATTGTATGTAAAAGTTACATTTTCTGTGAAAAGGAAAGTGTATTTTGAAAGAAGACAAAGAATGTAACAGGCAGAACTTGTCTTGGTGTCCCAGAATGTCAACAACCAACACACCCAGGGTACCTCTCACATTGTATCTGGACGAGGAAAGTCCATGACCAAACGTCATTATGTGATGAGGTCTGAGTGAGAATGTGTTGGCCAACTATCCTCAAAAGGAAGCGTGCATCTACTGGTAGCTCATTACATTACATTACAGCTCAGCCGAGGTGGACAGCATTAATGTTGACATCACTCACTGTCACAAGCACAAGCCTCTCGTCCATGAGTAGATGCACACTTCCTTCTGCGTGGTGATACAGTTGGTGGGTGTTGTTCGGTAGAAAGAAGATAGTTCCTACATGAAACTGTTCACAACAAGGTCTGTGGATTATCTTAAATAACTGGGTCATGATTTCTGGAGGAAGACATTGCTGTTGACTTTTTCATATATCTTTTGGCTTTTTGAGCACCACAAGCTGAGTGCCATCTAGTTATATTCAAGAGAAGATGAACATCTTTACGGCTGATATCTCCAACACTGGGCAACTCACACCAAAACAATTCAGGCTGCTAAATGGTGCAATAAGTAAGAGGAAGAAAATGTATTTTTGATTTGGGGTGAACTGTCTCTTTAAGACCAAGTGTTGTTGTCTTGCACTAGGTAAGGGTTATCATCAACATTTTAGATGTGAGTAAGAAACTTACAGTCTTTTGGTAGAATTCCATGAAGCCGGAGATAACGCCGTCATATTCCAAGGCACTCACCAGGTCAATGACACAAGTAAAGGAAAATTCAGCAAAAACTGCAAAGATGAGAAACAGTACAGGGAAATGAAATTAATCTGCCTGACACTGGACATGAAAAAAAGACTCATTTTAAAAGCTTTTTTTTTTTGTCAGTCGTGTGTTTATAAGGGAAGGTGGGTGGTGGTTATTGCGGCTGTACGATATCAGCTTAAGACTCAAAGGAAAAACTTGCAGGACTCAGAAAACCTTGACATGTTATGCAGTTTTTTTCAGCTTTGAACAACCGCCGCTCAAAAGCAATTCTGATTTTGAAAGTTTTATGTAATAACTCAGTCTGCTTTGTCAACCTTGTACACACACATACAGTGTGTTCTGCCTAAGTCCCAGGCTTCATCCAGCTTTTTAATTCACTATTTTTGAGTTCAAAATTTCCCCTCAACTGGCTAGTCAGTGATTTATGGGATAGCGTGGGGAGAAAATTAAGTCTTGAGCAGTGAAGTAGGCTGGAGGCTGGAGGCATATTTATATTGAGTCCACAGTGAACAACCTTCTTCTGTCCTCAGGTTAAGAGCCCAGCAGAGCTGAAAGGCCATGTCCACAAGATAGAATCGAAAGTGTGGAGCTGCACAAACACATGAGTGGCATGTGGGTCTTACTAATACTCCAAACTAAAAACCCCTGACCACGCTGATTCAATGCTGTTATAGACCCTTTTATCAACAGCTCCACTCCCTGTGGACTTGATGCAAAACATTTTGAGAGCTGATTTTTTTTACTTTATACCCACACTCCAGCACTGAAATAACAGAAACAGTGAGTCCTTCCATATCATTTGCATACAGTATGTATTATTTCATAACAAGTGTGCAAACAACGGCAACTCCCTTTCCATATTCACATATTCACAGACTTACTTTTTTCCTTTCTTTCTTTTTTATAGCCAACGCAAAAAAAACTTTTTCTGAGAAGCAATTGATTCATACAATATAAGCAGGAATATTTTAGAGATTGTTTACAGGAGTGTTGTTGAAAGTGATTTACATTCACAGTAATATGTGTACATGGTATGGTGCCTGGGGACTAAGAGCAAAAATAAACCATCCAGCATTACAAACATGGCCAGGGAAATTATTGGGGAAAAGCAAAACAACTGGGATGTATATATAAAAAATGCAAGTAAGACAAGAAGCCTGACAGATTGTGGTGTCTTTCATACCAAATGCAGCACCTATACTAAATTTGTAAACATCATTCACACTAGAACCATGTCCATTATTGTCTATTGTCTGTACTGTACATGTTGTATTATTTATTGCATGTATTGTGATTTTACTATGATGTATTTTGACCAACTTGAAGCCAGTTATTATTATTCTTTCATTCATTTTCTGTAACTGTTTATCCTGTTGGGGTCACAGGGGGCTGGATCCTATCCCAGCTGACATTGGGTGAGAGGCGTGGTACATCGTGGACAAGTCGGCAGGCTATCACAGGACTGACACATAGAGACAGACAACCATTCACACTCACATTCACACCTACGGACAATTTAGAGTCACCATTTAACCTGCACTTTGTACTGTGGGAGGAAGCTGGAGCACCTGGAGGAAACCCACGCTGACATGGGGAGAACATGCAAACTCCACACAACTCAAACCAGGAGCCCTGTTGCTGTGAGGTGACGAAACCACTGCTGCACTATCTTACTGACGAAAACTCTGTCTGTGTGTCTGTTCCACGTTTTTCTCCTCACTGACTTGGTCAGTCCATGTGAAATTTGGCACAGTGGTAGAGGGTCATGGGAGGATGCCAATGAAGCAATATTACATCAATTGGCCAAAGGGGGGCGCTATAGCAACTGATTGAAATTGCAAACTTTGAATGGGCATATCTCATGCCCCGTATGTCGTACAGACATGAAACTTTGCACAGAGATGCCTCTCCTCATGTGGAACAACTTTGCCTCAAGAACCCATAACTTCTGGTTAAACAGATTTTCCGCCATTTTGAATTTTTTGAAAAACACTTAAAATCGATCTCTTCCTAGGAAGTTTGAGCGATCTGCATGAAACTGGGTGAACATAATCTAGGGACCAATATCTAAAGTTCCCTCTTGGCAAAAGTTGGAAAACTTACTAAAACTGAGCTTCTATAAGGCAATGAATATTGCGGAGGGCGTGGCTCATCACATAAAGGTGTATAACATCTCAAGGGTTTCACCCATCACCACGCAACTTTGTAGGCATATGACCACACATAATCTGAGGGGACCCCTCCATTATTGACCCCATCAAACAAAATGGGGGCGCTAGAGAGCTCATTTCTTATCTAGGCCTAACCGCCATATGGATTTTTACTAAACTTGGTAGATATGTAGAACAGGACGCCTCAAGGTGACTGGAGAAATTTAACTCTAATTGGCAACTGGGTGGCGCTATAACAACAGAAAGATGCTTAAAAATGGCTAAAATGCGACCAATCACTGTGGCTCCCCCTGTGGCCCAATGCTGTTGTTCTTTTCTAATTTTTGGTATGACTAAGTCATGGTATGGTATGCTGTACTCAATGGGTATGGACTAGTTATTATTATAGGACAGATTAGAGCCATGCAGTGTTTTCTGAGGGGTTCATAGATTTGCAACATGGGCTGGGTACCAGGAGCAGTGCAAAGAAAATATGAAATGATCCGATTGTGAAACCATCAAATCAAAATGGCAGAGAGCAGAATAAATAAGAAGGTGTTTATGTGAAGTAAATCACATGGTTCTCCATGGGCAAAAGAGCTTTACCTAATCTTTAAGGAGCTGGACGTGCTGTATATTTCCAGCAATAATTAATGTTGTATTGTTCACTCTATTAAAAATAAACTGAATTTTGAAGACAAAAGGTTTGAAAACGTTGTCACAGTGCCAAAATTAAGGACATGTGCATATAACACTGAAGTTCAGCCCTGAACCATATGTAACATCTCGTTTATTTAGTAGACAAAGATCTTTTGTTGCACAACTAAGAGCTGGTATTCTTCCTCTGGTCATTGAGGCTGGATGATTCAACATATTCAGGAGGAAAAAAGAATGTGTAAAGGTGTGTTGTTTGATTTAGGTGAAGTGGAGAGCCAGTCCCATTTCCTTTTATACTGTACAAACTATGATGACTTAAGAAAGTTAATGTTCCATGAAATGGTTTGACTTTATTCTGGGGCTCAGGTGGAAAAACTCAGAATGGTTGTTTAATGTTGATGTGTTTAAATTTGCCAGTTTTATCACAAAAGCCTGGAAAAGAAGGCAAGATAGATTATTTAATTAGAACTTATTTTGACTTTTCAGTGCCACACAGTAAATGTCTCTGTGAGTGATCCTCAAACAGTGTTGTTTTCAGTGATGATCTGATTATGTAGGATGATTCTGTTGCTTTTAAGGTTGTCTGAAAACATGAGTGCTGGACTCTGGTGCTGGTTGTTTAACTGTTTGCATTACACAATAATAAAAAATTCACTCATTCACTTATTCACATTATTACAGATGACTGGATTCCTAAAAATGAGCCTTCTAGCCCTTTGAGAATGGGGTTATTGTGGGTGCCGGGGGGGCAGGTTTGTGCATTACCAAGGCCATTGGTGGACTTTTCAAAGGCAGCAATCTCACGGCTGAACAATGCATTACACACGACAGCTTACCAAAACATTGGCTACAGCATGTTGCAGACTTTCAGCAGATGATCGGGTGTTTCGGACCATAACAAGTCACCATCAGTGTGCGGTGCAGCATGAAATTTAACGTCACAATGTAATTGTGGAGTGTAACAACCAGCTTGGGCACACACACACAGGGGTACCTCTGCCGTCCATGACAAACTGTAAAAGGATGTTATAGTGGATAACATGCCCATTGGACTGTTAATGACTGGAAAATGTTGCCTGGACTGGTATCAACTGCACAGTTCACAATGGCAGACTCAGCATGTGGGGTAAACAATATAAGGCAATGGAGCCTTCATCCATGGCTACAACTGTACAAACCAGTCAGGGAGGTACAACTGTTTGGGGACATTCAATATGCATACATTGACTCCACTGATAACTTTGGATGGACAGTATATCGTATGTATTAGTGTGTTCAAATGAACAGAAACAGAGCATCTAGCAGCATGGGCACATTATGAGATAACTGGCCCCTGGGCACAGATATGCAAAGGCCCCCACCACCTCTCCTACACAGGAAGACGACAAACAGATTCTGTGGTGGTTTTGCATCTCTTTGTATTTGATATGAATCTTTTTGTGGTACTGTGTCTTTTTGTAATCGTTTGGGTCTCTTCGAGGTAATTTTGTGTCTCTTAAAGGGTATTTTGTGTCTTTTTCAGACGTTTTCTGTCACCTTCTAGTAATTTTGTGTGTCCTTGTGGTTGTTTTGTGTCTCTTTGTAATTGTTTTGTGTCTCTTTGTAGTCATGTTGTGCGTCTTTGTAGACATTTTGTGTCTGTTTGTAGTTGTTTTGTGTCTCCTTGTAGTCATTTTGTGTCTGTTTGTGGTTGTTTTGTATCTCTTTGTAGTCATTTTTGTCTCCTTGTAGTTATTTTGTGTCTTTTTGTAGTCATTTTGTGTCTCCTTGTAGTTGTTTTGTATCTCTTTCTGGTTATTTTGTGTCTCTTTGTAGTCATTTTGTGTCTCCTTGTAGTTGTTTTGTATCTCTTTGTAGTCATGTTGTGTGTCTTTGTAGACATTTTGTGTCTGTTTGTAGTTGTTTTGTATCTCTTTGTAGTCATTTTTGTCTCCTTGTAGTTATTTTGTGTCTCTTTGTGGTTGTTTTGTATCTCTTTGTAGATATTTTGTATCTCTTTGTAGTCATTTTGTGTCTCTATTTGGTTGTTTTGCATCTCTTTGTAGTTGTTTTGTATCTCTTTGCAGTCATGTTGTGTGTCTTTGTAGTCATGTCATGTCTGCTTGTGGTTGTTTTGTGTCTCTTTGTATTCATTTTGTGTCTGTGGTTGTTTTGTGTCTTTTTGTAGTTATTTTGCATCTCTTTGTGGTCATTTTGTGTCTCCTTGTGGTTGTTTTGTGTCTCTTTGTAGTTGTTTTGTGTCTCTTTGTAGTCATTTTTGTCTCCTTGTAGTTATTTTGGGTCTCCTTGTGGTTGTTTTGTAGGCCTATCTCTTTGTAGTCATGTTGTGTTTCTTTGTAGTCATTTTGTTTCTCCTTGCGGTTGTTTTGTGTCTCTTTGTAGTCATAGTATGTCTCTTTGTAGTCATTTTGTGTACCCTTGTGGTTGTTTGCATCTCTTTGTGTCTCTTTGTAGTCATTTTGTGTCTCCTTGCGGTTGTTTTGTGTCTCTTTGTAGTCATGTTATGTCTCTTTGTAGTCATTTTGTGTACCCTTGTGGTTGTTTGCATCTCTTTGTGTCTCTTTGTAGTCATTTTGTGTCCCCTTGTGTTTGTTTTGTGTCTTTCTGTAGTTATTTTGTGTCTCTTTGTAGTCATGTTGTGTCTTTTTGTAGTTATTTTGTGTGTCTTTGCAGTTGTTTGCATCTCTTCGTGGCCTTTTTTGACTCTTTATAGTCATTCAGAGTCTCTTCCTGGTCAGTAGTATGTGTTAATTTTGCAGGTGAAGGCCAGGGGGGGCCCTGACACTTTGGGTCCCTGTGCCCACTCAGTAATCCATCTATGCATCTAAAAAAGGAGAGTCCACACATAAATGTTGGACAAAGCACACGCCTGCATCACTGATTTACAGTTGGAATCAGTTCATAAAGAGCAGCTGTAAAAGCCATTGCAATGATTTGCTGCCTGGACTTAACAGAATGTCATTTATAAAGGGAATCACTGTGTTGTGACACGGGCATCTCTCTGCAGATACCACGGCTTAAACCGCTGTATCACATCCCTCCGATCTGTCCTTCACACACTCTTTGCACACAGATGCCCACACACACAAGCACACACACATACACTTTGTCTCTCGTGTGTACCAGTGTCTCTGTAATCCTCAGGACAACCAGGTTTATCTCTGACATCTAACAGGTGAGATAGCATGGGGATTATGGCTCTCTATCATTGAGAAGAGCCTGCCACGGCTTTGTCCCCATTGTTGTGGGTTCTCCTGCACAACACTCGCATCGCCCTGGGCACAGAGTACCGATACATCACCTTGTTTCTGTCCCGCTAGCGTAGCCCCTGGCATCAGCTGCAGGGATGTGTTTGCGGGGGAACACCTTGGCTGGAAACGGAGAACTTATTTGACCGATAGCTACACACATAACGAGGGACAATATGACACAAATCACCGTAGAAGAGCTTAATTAATGGCTGCACAAGCTGCTACTGTCACACTATCAAACTGAATATAGAAGTCCATGGCGTTTAGAGTCAGTCAGTGGTGAATGTTTTATACAGGAGCAGTGACTGTGGAGCTTTCTCCTGTATGATCATTGTCCAATAGCTACATTTTGCTTCAAGGTCAAACTCAAAAGAATACAGTAACAGTTAGTGTGTAGAAGTGCCATGAAGGTCCTCAGCTTGCAGGGGGCAGTCATGCCTCAGAAAAGTCTGGCTAAGCCCTGAGCCTGATCAGTCTAAGCTGCTTTCGACATATCAGGTGAAATCACATCGAATACAGCACAATTCATGTTACATACAATTCAACCTTTGTAAAAGTCTGTTCTTTAGAAATACACTATATTGCATGTGAGTTGGGAAATGTACGTAGTCGTATTATTTACCGAAGAATAAGAGGTCTTTAGGTGGGTTCCCACGGGTGATGAGGAAGTAGAACAGAAACACAACCACCAGCACAGCAACGCCA
>NC_065515.1:11428162-11442420 GCF_006386435.1 Epinephelus moara | reverse complement strand
TCTGTTCATTTCTAATAATTGTTTGTTTTTCGCCTTTGTATGATGGAGGAAACAGTGAACTTGGTAAAACAAATTAAGAATTTTACAGGTTGTGGTTGAGGTTTTATCCCCGAGGCATTTCAGCCCAACATGTAGCAGTATTTTATGGTTATCAGTGAATGCAGTGGAGTTATTACACCATCAGTAGGTTCTGAAGGTGATTTATATAATCAGATATGCAAATAACCCCTGAGTTTCTTGACCACTACACCTAAGACTAAAAAATAAGATCTGTGTCATTTTCCGAAACAGATTTCTATAGTCCCAAAGAACTGCTTCCATCGATTATTGCTATAATTTTTTCCATAATGGTTTTGGAGCTACTTTATAGGAAGCATGGAGGATGTTAGTGGATGCCACATCCCCTTCTTTAAGACAAGGGACTGAAAGAAAAAAAGTGCCTGAAATGCTTTTAATAAGCTTTAATTTGTCATTTTCTTTTTTTTTTTAAATACTTAACTACCATCACTCAAATCAAAACAGGATATGTCAAACTGTTGAGTCATCAAATGCATGAAGTCAGTATAAAGTGTCTTCCTCTATAATAACATATTTTTAAATATGTATCATAACAGACTTTCTGGCTGTGGAATCTCAGAGAGTCACTGTGAAGTCGTGGCCTCAGCTCTGAAGTCCAACACCTGCCACCTGAGAGAGCTGCACCTGAGTGACAACTACCTGCAGGATTCAGGAGTGAAGCAGCTGTGTGCTGGACTGGAGAGTCCAAACTGTAGACTGGAGACTCTGAGGTCTGTAGAAGGTTGACATGATGATGATCCACAATAACACAGTGAAAAAGTCACTCCACTCATTTTAGGGAAAAGCTCATTGATTGGGACATAGTAATGTTGAGCTACACATTCAAAACCTGAACACATCTGATGGATTATTAATGACATTCATCTACATAATTTTTCTTTATTCAGATTGAGTTGGTGCACTTTGTCAGAGATCAGCTGTGATTCTCTGGCCTCAGCTCTGAGATCCAACCCCTCCCATCTGAGAGAGCTGAAGCTGAGCTATAACAACCTGCAGGATTCAGGAGTGAAGCTGCTGTGTGATTTTCTGGAGAATCCACACTGTAGACTGGAGACTCTGAGGTGTGACCGTCTTTTACATTTTACATTTAATTAACAACTGGATCTATTATTTGTACATACAAACATTTTTTTTTTATTTGTTCATATTTTATTTTTTCTTGTATAAATTTAGTCTGCGGTCACAACAGACTTCTGTGACTTAAAGAAACTGTAGGAAATGTCCACTGTTAGTTGTTAAAGTAAGTTTCTGACTATCATTTTCGGTAAATAGTCACAGCTCCTCCAAGAATTGCCACCTCTACATGGTGTAGGGGTTTCCATGTCCCTGTGAACCAAAGAGCTGTGTTTTCCAGGGCTAATAGCCCCTAGTTCGGTCTCCTAAGGCAAAGTGGTCCCTGGGGAGGGGCCGGACTAACAGTGATTCAAGAAGACCTTGATGAAACAGAAAATTCAGACTTGGAATGCCTTGACTGGGGTCCCGGAGCCAGACCTTGGGATGGGGAGCGTCTTGGACACTCGGTTGAAGAGAGTAGCAGAGCTGTCATGAGTGAGTTGGATCAGATGGCGGGGGAGGCTGCCGGACAGACCTGTTAAACCCAAACGTGTAGTGAGGGTGAACTGGGAATGTCTGGCTGAAGCCCCTTTCCATGAGGTCTTCAACTCCCACCCTCTGAGGATTTTTTGGTGCATACCAGGAGAGGTTGGGGACATGGGTGGTCTGAGTTGTCTATGTTGTCTATGTTAATTGCTAAGAGCTGCAGTCAGAAGGCTGTCTGTGCTTGTCGTGGTGGCAATCTGGGAATCAGCTGGTGGACACAGCAGCTGTGGCTCAGAGCTAGAGCGGGTCGTCCACCAATTGGAAGATAAGCGGTTCGATCCCCGACTCCTCCAGTCTGCATGTCGAAGTATCCTTGAGCAAGATACTGAACCCCAAATTGCTCCCAATGATGCTTCCATTGGTGTGTGAGTGTGTTAAAAAGTAGCAGCTTTAATCCAGCAGGTGGCACCTTGTATGGTAGCCTCGGCCACCTGTGTATGAATGTGTGTGTGAATGGGTGAATGTGACTCATAGTGTAGAAAGTGCTTTGAGTGGTCGGATGACTAGAAAGTCACTATACAAATGCAGGTCCATTTACCATTTACTCGGGTGAGGGAGGCTCTCAGGCTGAAGGTGGAGGGCTTTCAGGTCTGGCTGGCCCAGGGGTCACCTGAAGCAGCAGACAGCTACCAGTTGGCCAGAAGGGCTTAAGATCCAGGAGGAGCAATGTCGATTCCCGTCCTGGCTATTGAACAATGGACCAGCCCTTTACCCTTCCCGAGGCTGCTGGAGGGGTTGTGTTTGCCCATCCAGTCAACATGTATTTTGCGGACTTGGAGAAGGCTTACGACCGCATCTCTCAGGGAGTCTTGTGAGGGGTACTGTGGGATAACGGGATACCAGAGTCGCTGCTTTGAGCCATCAGGTCCCTGTATGACTAAAGTGAGAGCTGCGTCCACATACTCGGTGTTAAGTCAAACACCGTTTCGGTGGGCACTGGCCCCTGCCAGGGTTGTCCCTTGTCACTGATCCTGTTTGTGATATTCATGGGCAGGATCTCGAGGTGCAGCTGGGGGCAGTCAGGGGTCCAGTTTTGGGACCTCAGAATTGCATCTCTGCTTTTTGCAGATGATGTGGTTCTGTTGGCTTCATCACACTGTGACCTCCAGCATGCAATAGAGCGGTTTGCAGCCGAGTGTGAGGCGGTCGGAATAAGAAACTATGTCCCAACCTTCATCTATGGTCGTGAGCTCTGGGGAGTGACTGTAAGAATGAGATTGCAGATACAAGCGCCCAAAATGAGTTTCCTCTGTAGGGTGGCTGGGCTCAGCCTTAGAGATGGGGTGAGGAGCTCGGACATCTGCATGGAGCTCGGAGTAGAGATAGAGAAGACGCCTCCTGCCTGCCTCCCGTTAGAAGTGTTCCAGGCATGTCCCACTAGAAGGAGGCCCTGGGGCTGAACTAGAAAACGCTGGAGCGATTATATATCTCATCTGGGCTGGGAATGCCTCAGGGTCCCCCAGGAGAAGCTGGGAAGCTTTGCTGGGGAGAGGGATGTCTGGGGTGCTTTGCTTGGCCTGCTGCCCCCGCGACCCAGCCCCAGATAAGCAGCTGAAAATGAATGGATGGATGGTCACATCATACACAGAAGATCCTCTAAACTAATATTTGTTTAAACTGATTAAGTTAACATGCAGAGGTAGAAATAGTTCTGTGCTTTTTTTTTTCATTCCAGTGTGATTTCACAAATTACGTGTGATCATTGATACTGATCCTTCAGAACACACACACACACACACACACACATGCACACACGCACACACAAACAAACAAACAAACAAACAAATCAAATCTGTTTAAAGGATCAATATGGTATTGATCCTCCAATTCCAGACTTGACTGAGATCAGCAGTATGATATTAATCTGTGTTGACTTGAATAGGTGTATAAATGTTGTGGTGACATTTGGATGATGTCTGTAGAAGGCTGACATTATGATGATCCACTATAACACAATGACAAGGTCACTCTACCCATTTAGGGAAAAGCTCATTAACTTGGACATAATAATGTTGAGCTACACATTTAAAACCTGAACACATGTGATTGGATTATTATTTGTATTAACATTATTCAGATTGAGGTCCTGCAGTTTGTCAGAGATCAGCTGTATTTCTCTGGCCTCAGCTCTGCAGTCCAACCCCTCCCATCTGAGAGAGCTGCAGCTGAGTAAAAACAACCTACAGGATTCAGGAGTGAAACTGCTGTGTGATTTTCTGGAGAGTCCACATTGTAGACTGGAGAGTCTGAGGTAATTTCACTGACTGTCTGTTACAGTTATCAATCTTGCATATTTAAGTAACAATTTGAACTTATTCATCTACATATAGATAACTTACACCCAGAAAATTTTATATTTCCATTTGTTATCTGTGTAATTATTCTTGTATAAACTGATCTGCAGTCACAACAGACAAAAATGTCCACTGACTACATGCATGCATGAGGTCTTACCAGAAAGAAAACTCCCTGTTTCTTGTGAAAGTGTCAGAAACACTCTAGGTGATACAGAGACAGAGTAATGGGCCTCTGAAGTCAGTAAAAAAATTGAAGATTTTGCCTAAAATAAAATAAAAAATGTGTTTCAGGATGAATAACTGTCTGTGGCTTCATCTGAGCAGGTAAATGACACTGTGGGGCTGTAGGCACACTATCAATGAACATTATTTTCAAATTTGAAGAAGATTGCTCAAAGTATGAACATTCTACAGTTTTTTTTCCATGAAAAGATCCAGGCGGAGCTCCAAAAGACAAGAGCGCTCACTCGGCTTCAAAACAGTACTATCAGTGATCAAACAACACCAGCTTCTAACATTGTACCTTATTGAAATCATGTGTGATTATGATAGCTCATGTTGTTTTTGACACAGAAACACCATAAAATATCACCAAATAAAGCCATATGAAACATGAAAGTTATGATCCCACTTTCTAGACGGTATATCTCAGCCAAAAATAGTGGTAAGAGTGAGACTCTTACTTTTTATAAAACTCAGCTACGTGCCCACTGACGACTCCACATAAGATCGTGAGTAATACTTTAACTTTTCCCGTCAAAAAAGGGCATGGCATGACTTGTCACCACTCATCGTGATTTTGGACTTTGCGTGATTAGGCTGCTCTGGTGTGAAATACATAATAAATAACAGAAAAACGATGTTATTTTTGAAACGTCGAGAGCTTCCTGAATCCGGCAATACCAAACATCACATGGTTTGATGACGTAGTGTGCCTGGGAGATATCATTTAACAGAGGAGGGGCCGGAGCGAGGATGTCGGCGTCCTGCCGTAGTTAGAGAGGTTAAACTTAAAGTTTACATGCTGAAAGAGCTGGGTTTTGCTGGTGTGGTTCAGTGTACGAGCTTAAATTGCTTTTATTGTATGCAAACTGGCTGAACCAGCATTTGTCATTATGACTAAATTAAAAAGTGGCCTAAATCAGCAACCTGTGCTGATTTCATCACAGCACTAAATCCAACCTGTATTAGTAATAAACAATATGACAACTTGATTAACATAATAATATGTTTGTAAACGGACTAACAACAGTGTCTGACAGGCTTTAAGCCGCGCACCACAACTTGAAGGAGATCAGATTTCACTAGAGGTGGGAGGGGAAAGAGTGGTATGTTTTGTTTACTAGACAATTCATGTTGTTTCGGTTGACGAGATGAGACACGGCAATTTACATCTGTAAAAATGTGCATTTTCATTTTTCTTGTAAAAATTTATCCTGCAGTCACAACAGACTTCTGTTTCTGAAAGAAGCTACTACTACTGTTATTAAAGTTAAGTTATTAAAGTAAATTTCTGTTGATACTTTTTGGTACATGGTTGCATTATTGATCCTTCAGAGCACAAATACACGCACACACACACACACACACACACACACACCATATTTCCAGCATATCAATATTGTATTGATCCTCTAATTCCAAACTTGACTAAGATCATCAGCATGTTATTAATCTGTGTTGACATGAATAGGGAAAAACTCATTGATTAGGACATAGTGATGTTGAGCTACACATTTAAAAATCTGAACACATCTGATTGGATTATGAATGACTCATCTACATCATTTATTCTTTATTCAGATTGAGTTCCTGCAGGTTGTCAGAGATCAGCTGTGTTTCTCAGGCCTCAGCTCTTAATGCCAACCCCTCCCATCTGAGGGAGTTGGAGCTGAGAGGAAACAACCTACAGGATTCAGGTGTGAAGCTGCTGGGTGATCTTTTGGAGAGTCCACACTATAGACTGGAGACTCTGAGGTCAGTAGAGGGTTGGAATCAGTTAATGATGGTTTCAGCAGTATTGTACTAAACACAGTTAGAATCAAAGCAAAGATCCAGTATTTCCCGTAAACTTTGGACAGAAAGACAGAGAGAACAGTCAGCCAATCAAATCAGCCAGAAACTTGGTGTGATCATGTGCTTGAGCTGATGTGAAGACGACTGTTGTTGCTTTCATGTCTACAGGAAGCTGGATTAAAGCTGACAGCATCACAACATGTATAGAGACAGCTGTCCTCCTTCATCAAACTGTCTCACCATGTAATCTAAGCTTGAAGGAACCCATTATGTTTTTTCCTTATTTTGTGTCATACATAATGTTACAATGTTGGATGTTCATACTAAACATGGCCAAAATTTTAAATAATGAGGTTAATGTATGTAAAAGTAATCCCTATGTGTAAAAACCTCACTGTTTCCACTGAGATAAGATGACATCTGCTTGTGACATTTTTCTTTATATGGTCATTTGCTTCAGTCATGCTGCAGCAACCGTTTACATTACATACGCTGCTACATGTAGCTACATACTAATGTCAGGGAAACATGTAATCTTGGTCACTGACGTTAATTTCTCCCAGATTTCAGATCATAATCCTCTTGGAACATGTTGGGTTGTGATTAGAAGCTTTTATTGGTGATTTTTGACGCTATTCTCTGTTTCAGTTATTCTCTAGCTGACCAATCAGAGCAAACAGAGCTTTTCAGGAAGGAGGCTTAAAGAGATAAACATGTTCTAGTATCAATCAATCAATCAATCAATTTTATTTATAAAGCCCAATATCACAAATCACAATTTGCCTCACAGGGCTTTACAGCATACGCCATCCCTCCATCCTTAGGACCCTCACAGCGGATAAGGAAAAACTCCCCCAAAAAAACCTTTAACGGGGAAAAAAATGGTAGACACTTCAGGAAGAGCAAATGAGGAGGGATCCCTCTTCTAGGACGGACAGACGTGCAATAGATGTCGTACAGAACAGATTAACATGATAAATTAACAGTAATACGTATGACACAATGAGACAGAAAGAGAGACAGAGACAGAGAGAGAGAGACAGAGAGAGAGAGAGATGCAGGACAGACGGTAATGACAGTAGCTTACAACATTAATGAAAGTAACAATATTACAATAATAATTATGGCTATTGTGGTACAATATCTTGTAGATATATATTAATATATGATAGTGTACATATGTGACAATAATCATATGTGTATAATAACAGTAGAAATGTGACTAATAATAACAGCAGCAGTAGGAGGCATCAGGCAAGATCACAGCAGCAGCACAACCATGACACACCATCCAGGCACCGCTGCAATATGAATTAACCTGCGAGACAGTGGAGCACAAAGGCTAGAGACCTTAAATACAAGTATGAGCAAAAATAAGCAAATTAGTGGCTCTGATTTCAAAGAAGCATCATTACATTTAGTAACCATGTGGTCAACGGAACCTCTGCTGAGGTCCAGTAATCACAGCTGACGTGTTGTTGTTCAGTCTTTGTATCAACAAATTGAAATTATATTTATTCTACAACAGACTCAGTCATTCAAGTGAATCTCTGTTTGATGATGTGTTCAGGACTCTCTGCTGTTTATTTTCACTGTGTACCTCAGTGAAATCTGCAGAATAAACAGACTCGATGCCCAAAGTCTCTGCAGGTCTGTGAGCTTCAAGCTAAGTATGTTCACTCCAACATGTTAGAGCTGAAAGGAAGCTGGCTACGCTATATAGCTAAGATTCCTTCTCCTTGACTTGTATACTGGGACTAGGACAGTAGTCCAATTAAACAGCCTAGTGGTGCTATAAAATGGCTCAACATAACTGTGCATGTAAATTAAATTTATGACTTCTGTTGTCTGTCTTCTTCTCTCATCAGCTAGAAACTGATCTCTGTCAGTATGAGTGATGTGGTGGTGAGGTGGATGTGGTGAGAGAATCAGCTGCATCCTGATGATCCAGAGAGGTTGAAGCAGCTGCATCAGAGACTCTGACTGAACCATGTTACTGGGAGAAAGACGGGGAGGCTGACTGGGCCATGTACTGTAACTGGGAGGTAGAGTGGAGAGACTCTGACTGGGCCATGTTACTGGGAGGTAGAGTGGAGAGACTCTGACTGGGCCATGTTACTGAGAGGTAGAGTGGAGATGACTCTGACTGGGCCATGTTACTGAGAGGTAGAGTGGAGATGACTCTGACTGGGCCATGTTACTGAGAGGTAGAGTGGAGAGACTCTGACTGGGCCATGTTACTGATAGGTAGAGTGGAGATGACTCTGACTGGCCATGTTACTGAGAGGTAGTGGAGATGACTCTGACTGGGCCATGTTACTGATAGGTAGAGTGGAGAGCTTCATCCAACACTGACTGACAGAAGAATCCCAAGTGGACATGATTCTCAGTGCTGCAGTCTCAGACAACCAAAACCAGAATGATGTGATCAGAAGGGGGGGTCTTGCAAAGGTATTATCATCTTTTTGAGTCTAAACACCTCAAAACTATATCTTTAATAAATGTGAAAAGACAACTGTTGACTTTTTTTTATTTGAGCTCTTGCTTTTGGTTTTATATGAACCAGTTTGGTTGAGACACAGTTTGTAAAATGCTATGTAAAAGTTAAATTTTGTACCAGAAAACAGTGGGATAATTGAAGAAGTGGGATGATTGATTTATTATAAAATTCTCAGCAAATAATCAATATGTGAAGAGTTAATTTCTTTCTAATCCAGTGAATAGTCCTCCTTCATGAGATGTCCTATAGGTCAACTCAAAGCAATGATTATTGCATTCTGCTTCAAAACTTCTTTCTAAAGGAAGCACAGTGTCAGAGGGTCACAAGACTCCCATGCAATCGAACATATCCCAACATTCTGCACAACCTATCTTCGTGAAAGTGGCGACTCAGCTCTGGTCCACCTGAAGACTAAGTACAGGAACAGAGTAAACATTAAACACAACGTTAGAGTTACTTTGTCAACGATCACCCATGACTTTGAGACTCTTATGAACAACAAAAAACATTCTGTGGAAGTTAGGCTGTGCTTACAGCTTTCCAGTTGAGAGTGAATTATATCAGTTACACTGTTTTCCTTGAGTATCTCAAAATAAAAATGATGCTTGACATGACCTGATGTTTGCCGTGTATTTTTGGCTCAATAAGCGACTGCCTGATGGATGCAATGACAGACAGGTCATCAGATATCTTCTATTAAGATGATCCGGTGAGATGTCTCTAAGGTAGACAGTTTTAAAAATTTGATATCCTAGTACTTGAAAGCACAAGGTTTTATTTATTGCAGCAGTTCTGCGATTTATTTAAAATCACCAACAGATTTGGGGATTTTGGTTGACAAGTATGTAAAACTGCATGCTCTGAACAATGTGGACCATGATATGTTCCATACAGGATTAGAATATACATTCTGGGGCAAATTCACAAAAGATTGCGCAACTTTTTAGATGGCTAAACCCTGCACAAGTAAGATAAAAGAAACCATGTAATTTTTTAAATCACCTTCAAATGGTGAAATGCACACCTATCTTGCCCTTTATGCATGTTGATCAGATGTGTGTGGTGTGTAGCAGTCCCTCAATCTTTGGTGCTTGCTGTCATTTCTTTTTTTCCCAAGTTGTTTCAGTTGGATGTCACAATTGCTGATTGGAGTGTTATTCAGATCACCTGTTGTGCAGGGTGTGGGGACTGACTCCTAAATAAAAAATTGAGAGCAGCTTGGTGCATTTCTCCTCTGGGCCTATCAGGGTGTGATGATGTCCTTTCTTTAGGATTTAAGACGCCGTTTACACGTTGCCGGCTATATTCATAAACGGACATTTCACCGTCTCCGTTTTCAAAAAGATCTTCGTTTACACTTACCCGTGTATATATACACAAGAGCATGCCAAACCTGTAGGTGGCAGTGTAACGAGAAGCTCAAGCCTTCCATGTATCCATTGTCACCATAGCAACATAGGTCGCACTTTTTACACAGGCGCAAGTTCCAGCGCATACTGTGACGTGGGCTGCCTGTAACTCCGTTTATCTCCGTTTACCTCAGTTTACATGCAATCGCGCAACCGGAGTTTTCCAAAATCTCCACTCTGGCCGGAGTTTTTAGAAAGACTCGTTTTCAGAGGAGAAATCTCCGTTTGCGTGTAAACGAAGGGCACAAACGAAGAAAGATGTCTCCGTTTATCAAAATCACCGTGTACATGTAAACGGCCTCTAAGAGAGGTGAGGAAATACACACTCAGGACATTCTGATTCTTCCTCGACCGAATGCAGACCTCATGTTAGCAGATATTGTCAGACAGAAACTTGGTTTCTCAGATTACTCAGTGGAGGAAATATTAGAGACCACCTTTCCACTAGTCTGCCTGCATCAGGGCAGATCTTGGTGCTATTCATGCAAGAGTTTACTTGCTGAACATATTCCCAACAGTTTGTTCATTGGTTTATTTTATCATTAATGAGGCATTTTGTCACTGTGAAGGCATTTGTGAGATTTGTTTCTCCATCTAAATAGTTTTTGTATTATGTGGTAGGGAACTGGTTCTCAGGCTTCTTCTTGATCACCTGAAATCTGGGGAATCAGCCCTGCCACAAATATGCACTCCCAACCAAAACCAACTGAATGCAGGGGCGTAGCCAGGATTGATAAGAGTATCAAGTCCTAATCCCCCCTGGTGCAACCCCATCACCCTAAAGAAAGTTCTGACTTTGCCCATCACAAAGAGACAGGGCTTAGCTAAGGGTCAGTTATAAGTAAGTCCCCTCTAAGCTTACAATGACATGGTTGAGGACCCTAGAAAATAACCACAGTATTTTAATCAATGTTGAGTTGCAAATCTGGAAATGATGATAGAAACACATGGTTTGAAAATGCATGCTCATAAAGATTTTTATTTCAAATTATACATGAAAAGGAGTTGCTGTAGACAGAGTCGCCTGAGCAATGGAGCAAGCTGAGCAGCTGCACCCCCACTATTACACTTGGGGGAGCAGAGGTGTGTTTTTGCATCCCTACTTTTTGATCAACAATCTTTGCTTTCTTTAAACATTCAAGCTAGTTTGGATAAGTGGATGCAGTATGAATTAAAAACTACATTTCCCATCCTAACCAAAGCTGTTTTCTCATATGAACTCAGACTATGTTTAAAGATTCAGATCTGGATGTGACCCTTCACACATGTGATACACGACAGGAGATTTTCAGTGACAGACGCATTCTCACCATGGATGTATAGAGACCTGGATACAGTATTGGTGGTGGAGCCCCATTCATTCCTTTTAATGTTGTAAATGAAGCCAAAGATGAAGCCGACTTTCATGCGTAAAATAACCTGGAGCTTCTGCATCATTGGGCCCACAGAGCAGGTGTGTTGCGCTAGGTACCCTCCTGCATCTGTTTTAGATGTTCACGTACAGCATGTCGATTGTTTCTTTCACAAGATACACCTTTGTTTTTACAGGAAATGCAGTTTCTGCTCTCTAAATGCATACTTTGAAAAAAAAAGTACTTACAACATAGGTAAAATACTTAGTCCTTAGTTTGATTTCCTTCGGCTTAGGCAACAAACACATGGTTAGATTAAGAAAAAAACATGATGGGTTGTCTTAAAATTTACATGTGAAACAAACAGTGGCCTCTTTGGTGACAGTCTGCAGTTTGAAGTTAACATGAGCAGAAGTCTTGCTGAAACTCAGATGAGCTATTAAAATCCAGGTGTTTCTAATGAAATGTATCATTAATGTGAATAGGTGCCACATTCACATTTTAAGAGGATACTTCTACAAACAAAAGACACAAAGGAGGACTAAGTAAATCATGCCTACGTGTGTGACTCAGCAGAGATAACATTAAATGAGAAGCTAATCTGCAAGAGAGTAAATATTTGCAAGTAAATCAGAATGTGTGAGAGCCCCACTGCATTACACTACATGATGTTTTGAAATTTTAAATTGTCACCTCTCACCTGAATTTCGTGTTTTTCTTTAAGGAAATTAACACATTTGCACCATAATTTGGAGTGTAAAAATTCACTGGAATGCAGAAAATTTTCTGGCCAAGGATGCGCCTGTTATTGTAACAACTCACTTTAAATGAAACTTCTGCATGACGAAAGCAGGCTGCCAGACGTCAAGGCCCGATTATTGGCTGCAAGTAACACTCACTGTGGCATGCTGGGCGGGGTATAAAACGACACAGCTTGAGTTCATCAGTGGCTTTGAACACCACCTTTGCCCCAAAACACAGAGGAGCTCTACCCCTCTCATCCCTCTTCTTAGTGGCAGGATGTTAGCTTTCATTGTCCCTTTATTTCCTTTATGTATCCATGTGTCTGTTTTTACCATAGACTGTCTTAAAAGATGGACTATGTGTCTCCACTCCCTCCGTACAAAAAAAGTCAAAACATCATGGATACGTCCGCTGCCATTTCATGTTGGTGATATCAGATACCAGAGTCTGCGCAGTGGCAATCTCCACAGAGTTGTCAATCATGATGTCAAACCACTTTTGACCACCACACTTGAATATTATAAGAGCTACCTAAAATAACAGATGGTTTTGGGTAAAAATTTATTTGGCATGCACTTTGATTTTTTTAGTTTGGCCCATGTCCCATCTGCTAAACATTGAGGCAGCAGGGTTTATAACCTAAACTGCATCCAGCCACCAGGGGGTGATCACTTTTGGGGCGCTGTCATGTTCATCTTTATTGTACAGTCCATGTTTTATACTGACAGTCGCTGGCTGAATTTAAGTTGTTACATCTGTTAAAGGGAAAGTTTGCTGATTTCCAACCAGCTCAGTGATCACAGTGTAGGAAGTATGTGCAGCGGGGAACTCCAAGTGTTTGGCTCTCCATTGTGCTATAAGCGCTGGAAGGTCGTTTGCTGGTGGAGGTCCACCGAACTTTTGCTTGCACACACTGCGATGACACAGAGCTGGTTGAAAATCAGCAGAGCTTCCCTTTAACTACCCATGTTGCTATTTTCCAACCTACTGTATTTTCCACACTATGAATTTCATGGACCTTCAGTGATTGGACCTCCCCCCAACTCCCCGCTGGATCAACAAACATTCTGGGGGGAAATAATTCAGAGGGGCCGCAGGTATATCGCACAGAGGGCTGGCTAGCAGTAGGCTGGCAGCCAGTCATCAGGCCTTGATATCTAGTTCCTCACTTTCGTCATGCGGAAGTGGGCGTGGTTTCATGCAAAGTGGCTTGGTAAAATAATAGACATAGAGAGGAGCCCCAGACCCTCCGCTCCTCCACTTTTAACTATAATTTGGTGCCCATGGTTGTAGAGATCATGTAGTAATGTGATCTCTTGCCTTGTTAGTGCTGATTGCTTTCTCTGATCGGGACATCATGGAGTGGTGAGAGGAGATGGTAGATCGTGGGACGTCTGCCACTGTAATGAAAGACACATTTGGGACAGAACACAAACAAAGAACATGACAGTTTATGAGAGGCCCTTTGAGACATAATTCATACTTGGTTTCACATGTAACATCATACTCTCATACATACACCACTATACTCTTACACAAACACTACTATACCCTCTTACATGCACAATCATACTCTTATACATACACCACTATACTCTTACACAAACACTACTATGCTCTTATATTTATCATCATGTGTTCTTTTATTTACTGTCATACTCTTAGTGTAACAGAGGATAATATTATATGTATGTAAGTATGATAGTATGTAAATGAAAGTAACAGTATATGTAAAGCAAAGTTCTAATATATGTATGAGAGAATAATATATTTGAAACAGAATAATAGCATATGTAAGAGAAATTAGTTGTACATGTGAATGCAAATAATCATGTGTAAGGAACAAAATGATAGTGAATGTAAGACAGAATGATAGGGTGTGTGAATGAGAATAGTTGTTTGTGTGAGAGAGTTTGATTGAAACAGAAGGGAGTTTGATTGAAACAGAAATAAGACTGAATTCTCAGTTCCTGATTGGTTATTTTTGATGAAGCGAGAAGAAGGCCCGCCTTCCCAATCATAATATGAGAAGATGGTGGACCTTGAGCAACTCAGTGAAGCTGTTGGCCTCTATGGCAAGCCGTTTTAACATTTAATCACTAAGTCCGACTATCCGGAATTACCATTATAGATATCTATAATGTCATTTTGACTAGTAGTAATGTCATTGTGACTAGTATGAATTTTAATTTAAGATATCTGTAACGTCATTCTGACTAGTCAAAACTGAATTACAGATATCTGTAATGTCATTTTGACTAGT
>NC_065515.1:11360414-11427814 GCF_006386435.1 Epinephelus moara | reverse complement strand
CAGATATCCGCAATAACAATTGCAGATATCCGCAACTACATTGGAGATATCTATAATGACAAACCCCATACACATGAATGGCAAAAATAGTTTGAATCTTACTAGTCAAAAC
Source organism: Epinephelus moara (assembly GCF_006386435.1). Lineage (NCBI taxonomy): Eukaryota > Metazoa > Chordata > Actinopteri > Perciformes > Serranidae > Epinephelus > Epinephelus moara. Next base: position 11,427,702 of record NC_065515.1, on the reverse strand, counting down.
TGAATTACAGATATCTGTAATTAGAGTTTTGACTAGGCAAAATCTAATAAGGGATATCTTGAATAAGAGTTTTTACTAGGCAAAATTATGTTGCAGATATCAGTAATGAATATCCAGTCTAGCGATTAAATGTTAAAACGGCTCTGACTGTCCACACAGGCCGCTGAGCAGGGCGGAGCGCCCGCGGAGGCTTGCGCACTGCAGCGCTTCAATTCGGCATCTGGTCTATTTTTCACGCGAGCGCTTCTGTCAAGCTGGATAGAGCGGATCGTACCAAACAGGAAGTCGGACAGAGAAAGACGAGAGAATCCGGCCAATTTTCAAAATAAAATAACAACAGCACGCACTGTGGAACGTGAGGAGAAAATACCCTGTTTATAATTTAAAATAACACAACAATGCATAACCGAACACATTTTTCAATACCCTAATCACTTCATTACAATTTTAATTTCGTGTCACCGAGCCTACAGCCATAAATAAAATGGTCAGAACAATATGCCCTATTCATTCAGTGTGTGGACAGTCAAGGACGCCGATTGAAAACTGCCTCCGCTGCTGGGCGCTGCACTTTGGTTCCACGTCCGGTGTGTCCAGGCCATGAAGCGCTGCAGTGTGGGAGCCTCCGCAGGTGCTCTGCTCTGCTCAGCGGCCTGTGTGGACAGTCAGAGGCCAACAGCTTCACCTAGTTGCTCAAGGTCCGCCATCTTCTCATATTATGATTGGGAAGGCGGGCCTGCTTCTCGCTTCATCAAAAATAACCAATCAGGAACTGAGAATTCAAACTTATTTCCGTTTCAATTAAACTCCCTTCCGTTAGGCTGACCAAACGTCCTCTTTTGCCCGGACATGTCCACTTTTCACGTCCCGTCCGGGGTGTCCGGGGGGTTTTTATAAACTGATGATAATGTCCGGTTTTCCGTGTGTTTGTGTGTGTGTGTTAGAGTGCGGCACGGGCCGCATATTTCTGTCCGAACCCGAACCGAGCCCGACATTACTTAATGACCAAAGCGCTGAGTTTGTGTCACACAGTTGTTGCGGTTACAGGCTATTTAACAGGCCGGGAGTGCGCCGTGGGTACTCAGCATAGAGGGAGACCTCTGTGTTTGAGACGGGAGCGGGAGGCGGGAGGTCTGACGCTTCCAGCGAGGGGAGAGGGAGAAATAAAACAAAATAAGATAAAATAGGAATAACCTGTCTCCCTCTTTTATTTTATTTTCAACATTTAATCAAGGAGGAGGTGGGCGGCTGGAGGTCCGAGACTTCCAGCAAGGAGAGAGGTAGAAACAAACAGCCAGTGTGTGTGTGTGTGTGTGTGTGTTATGTTCAGGTGTTGTCACGTAAATAACAGTGCCCAAGCAATAAACAGGACAGACAATAGGATTTTATTTATTTTCACACTACATTTTCACTGAAAGCTGACTGAATCTGACTCGAGCCCGAATACAATTTATAGCTACATTTCTGACCAAACCCACCCGACCCGTCGGGTACCGCCGGGCTCGGATCGCCACACTCTAGTGTGTGTATGTGTCCCCTATTGGGGCCTATCTGAATTTCTGTCTTTGAGAGATATTAGAGAATTTTCGATCCATACATATAAATTTTAAATATACTAAAATTATAAGGTATCTATGAGTAAACTGCGAGTATCATTTAAGTAGGCTATGTCATAGCCGGCCGAGTGTCTTCTTTTTTGGAAATCAAAATATGGTCACCCTACCTTCCGTTTCAATCAAACTCTCTCACACAAACAACTATTCTCATTCACACACCCTATCATTCTGTCTTACATTCACTGTCATTTTGTTCCTTACACATGATTATTTGCATTCAACTAATTTCTCTTACATATGCTATTATTCTGTTTCATATGCTATTATTCTGTTTCAAATATAATATTATTCTCTCATACATATATTAGAACTTTGTTTTACATATACTGTTACTTTCATGTACATACTATCATACTTACATACATATAATATTATCCTCTGTTACACTAAGAGTATGACAGTAAATAAAAGAAAACATGATGATAAATATAAGAGAGTATAGTAGTGTTTGTGTAAGAGTATAGTGGTGTATGTATAAGAGTATGATTGTGCATGTAAGAGGGTATAGTAGTGTTTGTGTAAGAGTATAGTGGTGTATGTATGAGAGTATGATTGTGCATGTAAGAGGGTATAGTAGTGTTTGTGTGAGAGTATGTATGAGAGTATGATTGTGCATGTAAGAGGGTATAGTAGTGTTTGTGTAAGAGNACATATAATATTATCCTCTGTTACACTAAGAGTATGACAGTAAATAAAAGAACACATGATGATAAATATAAGAGAGTATAGTAGTGTTTGTGTAAGAGTTTAGTGGTGTATGTATAAGAGTATGATTGTGCATGTAAGAGGGAATAGTAGTGTTTGTGTGAGAGTATAGTGGTGTATGTATGAGAGTATGATTGTGCATGTAAGAGGGTATAGTAGTGTTTGTGTAAGAGTATAGTGGTGTATGTATGAGAGTATGATGTTACATGTGAAACCAAGTATGAATTATGTCTCAAAGGGTATCTCATAACAGTTTGCTTTAGATGCATCAACACGGTAAGTCATTGCTATGATGTGAACTAGTGCCGATCCTAATGTTTTACACTCACTTCTGTGAATCAGGACATGTCCTGTATGATCGGCACCTTTTCGATCTCCTGCTGTCTCCTACTCCTGCTCATCCCTGCTCCCTGCGGAGCACCTTGGTCTGCAGCCATCATTAGATCGGCGTCAGCTTGGACTGCAGAGCGGGGAAGAGGCTGAGATACCAGGAGATGAGAGATATCTGAGGACAAGCGGACAACAACTGTGACATTTCAGAGACAGGATGATACACAGTATGGTTGTATGTGATGTCTTGGTCCTGTCTGACTCCACACCTTCCAGACTGAGGAGGAAGAAGGCATCGTCTCCTTTGATGAAGTTTCTGCTCTTTAGGCTGCTGTGGCTGATGAATTGTGACCATCCCCAGCCTGGACCTCGATAGTAAAAGCTGCCATTAGACTCATTTACTCGAGACCCCACCTTCTTGGGATTATCCCAGAAGTACTCAGTGCCTGTGGAGAAAGAGGTGAGCTGTGATTGTCTTTTTAACCAACAAAGCAACAATAAGGGGCGAATCAGGCTTGTACTACAAGTTATCCCTCCTTCTCTTACCATCAGAGGACTTCTTCTTGGGGTCAGTGGTGAACATGCGGTGCATGTTCATTTGCTGTCTGATGTCAGACTGCTGATCCATCAGGGCGATGGTTGCCTGTCGCCATGGACATGGCCACTTGAGGTTGTGATCATTAGGGCCTGAGGTCAGGCTGAAGAAGATGGCCAAGTACTCTGAACGGTCTTTTCTCCTGTTCATGTACACACTGACCTGTGGATCACAAAGCAGTATGAAGCAATCCCGTCAGCTATTGTTCTGATGACAAATTTAGCCTCTAGGGGCAAGCCAGTATTTCAGGGGATCTGTTTTAGCCCATGGATATCCACATAAATGATATCCAGACCAAGACTTTCTCTTTTGTGCACTGGTCATTGCTTACAGTTCGATTAGTAACATGAGACTCAAGATTGGAGATGGATGGACATTTCGACTAATTTGTAGAAACAGATACCTGCATATGAATGTGGATAAATAAAAGAAAAGATAACAAAGCTAAATTGTTGTGGGACAATAGCTGATGGATTCCAAGACTGCATTCAACCGAACATGCACGGACTGGCTTTTGGGAGGTTCTAGAATTTTCCCAGTGGACCTGTCTAGTGAGGGCCAACCCTGGCATTATATACCCTGTGTTAACAACTTTTTTTTAAAAAAACAGACATGGTCACACTTGTACCCAGCAAATACGGACGGACCTGGACGTGTCTGAGAGAGCACGATTGGGTCGTGATCACGTCAAATCACAACTAGTCCGATCAGGCCCAGAATATGACCCTATCACAACCAATTACTTGCGCACAGACGGACCAGTACAAGTCCGAGAGAGCCCAGTGGGGTCGTAATCGAGTCATATCGTGACCGGTCACATCAGAGACTATCACCCTATCTCTATTATATATGTATTAATTAATGTATTTATTTATTCATGTGATTTGGTGAAGGGTACAAAAACTTTTTAGATTGCGACCGAGGTTTGAGTCTTCTTGCCGATTAGTGAAGAAAGTGGGCCAGACCACAGCTGAATAGAGGGAATCGCCATGTTGTTTACAAATACTTCCGGGTAGAAAACCAGCAGAGATTAGCTATATTAAGCTGACCAAACGTCCTCTTTTGCCCGGACATGTCCACTTTTCACGTCCCGTCCAGGGCGTCCGGGGAGTTTTTATAAACTGATGATAATGTCCGGTTTTCCATGTGTTTGTGTGCGTGTGTGTTAGACTGCGGCACGGGCCGCATATTTCTGTCCGAACCTGAACCAAGCCCGACATTATTTAATGACCAAAGCACTGACTTTGTGTCACACAGTTGTTGCGGTTACAGGCTATTTAACAGGCTGGGCGTGCGCTGTGGGTGCTCAGCATAGAGGGAGACCTCTGTGTTTGAGACGGGAGCGGGAGGCGGGAGGTCCGACGCTTCCAGCGAGGGGANTGATTGATTGATAGAATGCCCCATATATGTGAATATATCACATTTTTCACGTCACTATATCACCGTTTAGACTAATATGGTGTTTGTAAAGTCTATAAAGTTTCTACCGTTTTTTTTCCCCGTTAAAGGTTTTTTTGGGGAGTTTTTCCTTATCCGCTGCGAGGGTCATAAGGACAGAGGGATGTCGTATGCTGTAAAGCCCTGTGAGGCAAATTGTGATTTGTGATATTGGGCTTTATAAATAAAATTGATTGATTGATAAACACAATGATTGAACAAACACATACTATTTCTGTGTGCACGTTTGTGATTAATAACATGGTTATCATAGATTAGCTGGGCTAACCGTTAGCTGTTAGCCCCGTTAGCCCCGTTAGCGGTGTCTGTAATGACTCATTAACTCAATGAACGGTCCGTGAAAAAAATATTTTTTCCAGGAGATGTCTTAGTTACAACATGATTGAGCTAGCAAAGCAGTTTTGTGTTGCTATGTAGGGTATTTATTCAGTTTTGGGAAATCACAATGTCTAGAAAGCATCAGTGGCTGCAGCTGACAGGGACAGCTAACAGCAGCAGCAAAGCTACCATTAGGACGTCATCTGTTAAAAGCCGCCCGTTGTCAGGTACGACATGAAACTACTCCAGTTAGCTCAATCATGTTGTAACTAAGACAAAAAATTTTTTTCATGCATCGTTCATTGAGTTAATGAGTCATTACAGACACCGCTAACGGGGCTAACAGCTAACGGTTAGCCCAGCTAATCTACGATAACCATGTTATTAATTACAAAACATGCACACAGAAATAGTGATGTTTGTTCAATCATTGTGTTTATAGACTTTACAAACATCAGATTAGTCTAAACGGTGATATAGTGACGTGAAAAATGTGAGATATATATATATATATCTCACATTTTTCACGTCACTATATCACCGTTAAACCGCTAAACCAGCAGAGTTTAGCGCTATATATATATATATATATATATAGCGCTAAACTCTGCTGGTTTTCTACCCGGAAGTATTTGTAAACAACAACGCGATTCCTTCTATAGGGGGACATTTGGACGTCATTTCCAGGACGTGGTCACCAAGACGTCCTCTCGATGACATAAATTGGACGGTTATGTGGTCGGTTAGGGTCATTAAAAAGCCGTCGAGGTCCAGACGTCCTGGAAATGACATCTAAAACATCGCCTATTTGGCCGTGATTTAGGCTAGTCTGGAACGTCACCGAATGACGTCAACATGACGTTAACCGGACATCTTTTGGCTTGCTTACGCAAACTTTGCCATGTCAAGCTCTCCCTGTCAGCTTGATTGGGGCTACTTGAGTGCATTAATCATGTGTGTCAGTATATTAAATTTTTCAATTCAATTTTATTTATAAAGCCCAACATCACAAATCACAATTTGCCCCAGAGGGCTTTACAGCATACGACATCCCTCTGTCCTTTGGACCCTCGCAGCACATAAGGAAAAACTCCCCCCAAAAAACCCTTTCAACGGGGAGTGTATGGGTGAACCACAGTTGTAGCATTAACTGATTTGACCACGGAGATGCGAGCGATGGCTGGTTTGACTGCAGCTGTTTTTTTGAACATGCCCTGCAGGCGACTTAGTGGCAGATGACTGAGTGAGCGCCCCTGCAACCAAAACCCCCTAAACATGGTCAATACTATTTGGACTACAAACAAGGACTACAAATACCAAATTTCTTCAGCATCGAGAGAGTCAGATATTTAAAAGGCATTTACCTGAAAGGAGTAACCTGCTGGTGACAGAAAGCGAGGGCTGTACAGTGGTTTTTCTGCTGACGTGGTGGCAAGCAGGCAGCTGATGTTGCGGACGTGCCAGGTGTGTTGAGGACACTTTGTGGATGACAGGTTAATGTCATCCAGCGAGAAACCTCCATTTGAACTTTTCTTTCCCCTCACGCCCTCAAAAACCACACGGGCCTTCTGTGTCATATCCAGATTGATGTTATGCAGTTCCCAGGAGCCCATAACACCTCCTGTAAGGAGAACTGATAGAACAGAGATGAATCACTATGTAAATACCATGGTTGAGGTTGTAGGTGAAATATTTGAGTTTTTGTTTTGATCTGAGCTGATCTATTATGTATATAATATTTGTTTTTTGATGTTGACCCTTGCTTTTAATGTTATCAGCCCATTTAATGTCCATTATCAGTTGTTAGGGGCACAGATTTGTGATAGTTTGGCCTGGCTTCTTTCAACATGTTAACTGTTAAGCAGCAACCTCTAGTGGCTGGAGAATTATACCATAAAACAGAAACAAAAAGTAATCCCTTCAAAAGACAATAGCTGTATTCAGAATGGCAGCTCTTTAAACTGTAACAAAATACAGTTACTTTGTATTTTAAGTACATAACACCTTTCTTGTGTTCTGTTTCACCCCAACTCTGGCTGTCCGTGTCCTGTGTGAAACCAACCCATTCTCGTTACAAAGTCGTCACATGTCACGGCTTTGTCAGTCGCCTTTTATGTCTATATATTATGGGCTAGGTGTCCTTATGTGTCTGCTGCTGACATTGTGAGACGCCCAACCAACGCCAGGATGTCAACAAAAGCACACACAGTCAGATTTAGAAAAAAACCTGATGGTTTGGCTCTACATTCAAACGAGATGCAAACACTGGCTTCCTGGGTGAAAGTCTGGGGTTTGTGGGACCCAATCCACCACGCCTCCCACCCAACGATGTGGACTTTCCAGCTTCTTTTTGAACATCATTACTGGCAGTGTTTCTGCTATCTACCAGCATATCATATCACTGCGATGGGTGTGGTCCTGCTGACCAGCAGTGTATTATAACACCGCGAAAGGTTCTATCCGGCTGCGTCACACACTGATGCTGCCCAGCGGTGTCTCATACCACCATGAAAGGTGGCTTTTGGCGTCAGGGCTCATCAAGACTTTGGAATTAGAGCGGAACTGAATTGACATACCCAGTTGAATTCACGTTACATAACGGTCATAACAGTTGTACTTATTCTAACCCAAACCGTGATCTCTTCCTATCTCTGACCGTGTAGTTTTAGTGCCTAAACCAAATAAAGTGAAAGTAGAGAGTAGTAGAGTTCTCAACAGGCCAAAAAAATTACAACCCAAACTGTGCCAACCCATGAGAGCTGAAGCCCCAACTCAGCCTGTCTGAGATTACCCAGACTTGACTAAACTGGACCACCAAAAGTCATACGTGTCTCCAATGGAAAATGGACTAGCTCAGTGGATCACCAACTCTCCACACTGTATTTCCACGCTAGAGAAGCTCCCTGCTCTAAATTAAATAAATACATTACATTAAATACATAAATAAATGTGTGTCTTTTCCACAGCCTGAGTCCTGCCCAACCTGGCCAATCAGCGCACATTTTTAGCCAACCCATCAGGCTTGGCTTGAGATTGAGAACTCCAGTTGTAACTTTTTCACAGCAGTGGATGTGCATGTTCTTACCTTCTGGTAGATGCACTTTGCTCTGTCTGGAGCATTTTAATGGTAGTGACAACACCTGATAACGGCCATTTAATGGGCTGATAACATTCGTAAGGGATGTTGTTGAAAAATGAGAGATGGAGGCTTTAATTATAACAACACTGTATAAAACACACAACATGCAATATTTCATTTGTTACCTGAAATTCTCTTGAAGAACTTCAGTTTACCGCTGGGGTTGGCCATGTCATACTGTCGCACCTTGATATTGAGAACATCATCAGCTGCCCCGCTGTTATAGAGGAAGAACTGCAGACACTGGGCTCCAGGTTTGGGGTAAAACCAGCGACTCTCCAGTAGAGCACGGGCACCAGATTTAGCAGAGGCTGTGCTGAAGTGCATGAAGTAGCCTTTTCCTGAGGGCAGGAGGAGACAACAGTGAGTAATGTTGGGCCTCATATTACTTTTTATGGGACTAGTCCAACTTTATCATTGTCAGTTTATTTAAGTCTCCTTCAGGTCCCACTGCCTCCACTATGAGGGGCTCAAATTTTGTGGATAGCCTTTACTTGCCTAAACCTAACCTCCATGACTTTACATTAAGCATGTGACTGTATGTTTAGGACGTCGTAACGTCATTAATGGGGCGTTAATTAGTATGATATCATAGGAACCGTTCTATGAGAACGCTTTGTCAGAGTCTGCAGTAGATTGTAAAAGGAACATCCAGGACATTAAAAAAGGTTCAACTCTATAACATGCATTTGTTATGATTGACTGTCACCTTTGCATTGTCCCATGTTGGAGAAGTCAGTCTGAGGCCCTCCACGAGCACAAGTGAGTCGTTCCCACTTTGCATTGCCGGGACCCTGAATCATCCCACAAATGTTGTCCTCCTCAAAGTCACAGCTGTCCACAAAGGTAGAAGACTTGGCTGTGGAGAGGAAACACTCAGAATTTCACCAAGATGCTTCAGTGCAGTGCTTCATAACTGATGGGGGGGATTATGCAAGTACAGAGCAAAAGTGCCATCACACAAATATGGTGACATCATCTCACAGCAGAAGTGCACCTGAACCCAAAAGAAAACATGGAACAGAAAAGAGCTGGCAACCCTCAGCAGAAAGTCTGTGTACTGATCTGAGACCTGAAAACATTCTGGATAATGGCCACATGATGGCCACATGATTATTAAATGAGCACTGAGGTCACCTGGTCTGAATTAGAGGTTATTGCCAAAGATTATCAATATACGTATATTTGCATCAACTCCTGCTAGATAAACTCTGACTCTTTTCTTGTACCTCTGTGGGATTTAAATATATTTTATTTTATGAGGTGATTTAGTTTATTGATCGTTCCAACACTCAAAGTGCAGGTTAATGTCTCATTTATTGTGTAATGGACACAGTGACAGGTTGACATGACTTACTGCAGTTGTAGAGACGGTTGAGCTTGGTTAGGTCACTAGCACTGAGCCCCATCCTCTGACCGATCACATCCATGAACTGGGGGATCTTGGTGACGATGGTGGGCTCAGAGTTCTTGGTGAAACTTGTCTTGCTGTAGTGCATTACAGAGCCGTAGTCGTAGGGAACACCAAGAGCACTGGACACTGTGTCATCGTATTTCTTGAAGTTGTGTGTATGATCTAGGGAATGCAGTTTTTGTTTTTAACAAGAATTGATGGAACAACAGTATTGCAACTGCTCACTACTGTAAAAATGTTTTCAGATAGCAGGCATGCATTAGGAGAAAAACCCAGGTGATAATAAACATTTTCATTTATTTTATGAAGTTACAACATAAGGTTTTACTGATCAGTGTTACTAGTTTTGATGTTTCCCCATATGATGTTGACGTAATCATCTCGGTCAGCTCTGGACTGCTCGTGCCAGAAGCCCAGAGCATGCAGAAACTCATGCTCAACGATTCCTAGTGTGTCACACCTTTCACCAATGGACAGCTGCTGCTTCCCCTTACGCTGGTTCCCCACAGAGGAGGAACATCTATACAGAGAGGGAAAGCGAGATGCACTTTTTACTGAGTGGTCTTTTAAGGTCAACATTCAGAGGCCTCAATATCAGAGGATTGATATTTGTGCATAAACCTAACCTAACGGTCCATTATACTGGAATTTAAAACTGCACTCCCATTAGGTTTTTGTTAAAAATTTTTGTTTTAGCCAAATGACCCTTTGCAAAGTCCTGCACCTTTGTGATGGACCGTCAAGCTGTCACAGAGCCCGCCTTTCACCAACTCCCTGAAGGAATATTCTCTAATTTTTGGTCTGCATTTGAAGGCAGAGCAAAGGGTCAATTGGAGACAGTAGATCAAAGTGTTGAAACACTGACATGGGCTATTATCACCCTATAAAGAGCTGTTAAAAGCAAACAGTACCTGTTTTTATATGGCAGTCCTGAGGCCTGAACTACGATACCAGTTCAACTTTCCCACGATATCTTTTGGTTATCTGGCTTAACATCATCATTTATTAGTTGTATTAGTTATATTTTGTATTAATAATCTGAATCTTCAAAATAACCCAAACAGGCAATAAATGTAGTGCAGTAAAAAGTACAGTGTTTCCCTCTGAGATGTGGAGGAGTAGAATTATGAGGCTCCGATCACACAGACAGAGTTTAGCAGGTTGCAAAATGCAAGACGTACCGCACTGCCTTTTTTTTTTCAATAATTGAATGCCAATAGTAAAAAAAAAAAAAAAAAGAAAACGCTTCGCAAATGCGGTTCCTCCTCCATTGTTTACCAACTGTAAACTTGTTGTCCTGACCACCACAGAAGGCCCGCCTCTCAAATCATCCAACTGGACAATGGGAAAAAAGTGGAGATGACATGAGGCGCTTTTCTCTCCTGAGTTTAAGTTTTTTCAACAGGAGTTCAGAGTGCGCCAACAAAAATGCCAGGCGCCCAGAGCTCAGAAACACAAGGAGCATAGCAACACAAATACAGTGAGCTAAGAGCTTCATTCTCATTAAAACAATTACAAAAACCCGCCTCCAGCTGCAAAACATGCTCTGTGTGATCAGGGCCTGAAGTACAATAAAATGGAAATACTCAAGTACATGTTAATCAAAATGTTTTAATTTTAATGATAGTTGCAAAGTATTCTGTTACTAATCAGTATCATTCACTGTCAACTATTAATTCATAATTAATCTGGAAAATAAACTGGTTTAAGGGTAAATAAGAGCTTGTTCATTAAGAAATATACCCGGAGAAGTTTCTCCTCGGACCCCCCTACAGAGGTCCAGTGTGCTAAGCACCACATGTCCTCAAATCCTACAAACGCCCCTGATCAGAATTCCTCCTATGAGTCTTACTAACATTGAGCTCAACTCTACAGAGAATTAAATAATGAAAATAAACTATATCTTCATTTTTCTGGGGACCCCCTGAAACTCCCTGAATGACCCCTGGTTGAGAACCACTGTTACAGGACATCTTTGACTGCGTCATCAGGGCCCAGTTGTTCAAAAGTAATCTGATCAGACTTCCACTATTGGATTGGATCAAATTTTGAAACTGGGTTGTTCAAAAGGAAAAATAAAGGCTACTGAAATCGGATTAGATCACACAGTCCAGTCTCGGTTTTGATATGGATCAAACCTTCATTCTTAATAGGATTGGGATACCTTTGATCCAAAAAAATAGGGATCATTCTGATCCCAGCAGAAAAGAACCACATTTATTCATATTTTGTACATGTTTTGTGATTTGTTGAACAGTTAGTGTGATAAATTAAACTTCAGGTCATCTATTGTAAACTTTTTGTTTGATTTTGACAGCTATTTGTTGTTTGTTTGTTTGTTGGTTATATCCTGTTTAGAGCACTGATTTTCCGATTTGGTAAGTTCGTATCTGGATCACGGTGATACAATCACATGTTGCTTTGAAAAATCCTGATAGCTGATCCTGTGTAGCAAAACACTGAATTTCCATATCTGGATCATTCTAATCCAAATGATATTTTAACAACTGGGCCCTTTGCTTCTGTCATAATTACTTCAGCCACCAGAGGTCACTACCTAACAGTAAACAGAGATGTGGTCTGCTTGCACAGACGACCTATTCGGCCTTTTTGTGGGGAGGACAGTTTGAATACACACTAACACTGTTGTGTTCAATACCACAGATTATATGAACTGAACAGAGCAGCTCACCCCTTCCCTTTGTACACAGAGATGTAGTTCTTCTCTCTTTTCCGTGGTGTGAAGTCAATGCAGGTCTTCAGTCTGTACTGGTCAAATGCCTTCAGGATCACTCCCTTTGCATTGATCTCTACATATTACAAAGTGTAACACAAAGAAACAAAAAGCCTCCTCATTTGGTGCATATCCATGATAACATGATGAGTACAGTGAATGTAAGCTTCCATTGTAATGCGGTGTCTTACCCAGACTGTCCTCTAGGTAGTAGGGAATGGTTGTTGGCCAGCGATACTTGTCACCTATTCTGGAGTTTCTGAATGCCTGATTGGAATGAAGAGAACAACACATATACAAATAGAGATGAATAAAAACAGGGCAAACTCATTTTAGTGATCTAACTGTAACCTGGTGTTTTGAAATTGTTTGTGTTCCTTGATTATTACTGTGTCTTTCCAAACAATCACTTAAAAATGAGACCTGAGACTAATGAAGTTGTGTTCTCTCTCTCTCTCATCTCTACACCAGCATCATTTTAATTATTCAGTGATTATCATCACATTAATGCTGTTCAAATCACCCAGCTTTATTTCCTGCATATACTGCTCAAATATGGAAGTTAGTGTCTTAATTCCGAGTGCACAATGGGGCATTTTGAGGACAGAAAAACATATTTTTGTGGATAAATTATTATCCCAAGGGACGGGACGATATATGATTTTACTGCGGATCACAATACACGATTGTGGTGAATTTCCATTTTCAGGATAATTGCATCCAGCAGAGCACAGTTTTTGTCAATGAAATTAACACTTTACAACATACTATAATATTAGAGAAACGTGCACTAAAAGTCTTCACTGAGCAGGCAACTGATTCCCTTATTTAGCAGCATTACCATAAAAACAGTTAGGCAAAAAGATGATTAACAAAATGCAACAATAAGACCAAACCAAGCTGTTACAATAAACAATCAGATTACCTTGTAGTCCTGAGATATGTCTTGGATATAGCTGAGAGAATCTTCATGTCAGTGTTTGTTTGGGTAGAAGTCTGCTCAGCTTTTGCATAAGATCGATAATTTATGTCTTGTACCATCAGCCATTCACTCTGCCTGTCTGCCAGCTGATCACAGTGAACTAACAGCACAGCGACACACAGTCTCTGCTTCTTGTTTTAAACATGCCTCTCTTCCTGCCTGCAGTTCTTTCTTCCTACAGTGGTACACAACCTCCACCTCTCCATCACCGCCTAGTGTTCTCAGATTCATCAGCCTCATCATCCATCAGTCTCAGGGTCATCAGCCACCACCACCACCACTACCAGCATCTGGACTCCATACTGGATAGTCTTCTATCAGATCTTGAGCAGCACATAATCTGGTAATCTCTACACCTGTAATCTGTATCACACAGTTATTATTACTTCATTCATCTGTCTCTCCTGATTAAATATAATGCCATACTCAAATAGGCCTGAATATGGAGATTACTGAAGAGTAGCAGGAGCCTTTGGAGTCTTTGGTGTCTGTGTAGACCAGCTTACATCGTCCTGTTCGATATCTCCCTCCAGCAGGTCCAGCCCCGCCGCTGCAACAGGAAAATTTCATCAGTTGATGAAAATCCTCAGCAATATGCACAGATTATACAACAAAGCAAAAACAATAATGTGTCCACAAACCTTCATTGATGTCAAAGATGTCCCAGTCACGACCTTCATCAACATCCATTTCTGTAGATGTGGAATCAATTAGATGCTGCTCAAAACAGGACTACAAAAGTACCTTATTTACATAATTACCAATGTACTGGTGCAGTTAGGGTTGCTTCCTGTCCCACAGACCTGAGACATGTTTACTTTAAAATGTCATGTCATGTTTAAAGTGCGCATCAATACTTAAATTTAAAATTGTGCCTGACCTTAAGATTTGAAATTAATTTCTAAATCATTCTGAGTGAGAGCCGTCTCAGCAAAGATGCACAGAGTTTTTTTTAGCCTGCCAAAAAATCACAAGTGTAAAGGGTACAGGGTATTTGAAATGTTCTCACTCTCAATCCAACCTCAGCCTGAGTCAAGTTTTTGTCCCCCTTTTGACAGTAATTAACATGAAAAACATTTAAAATATGTGACTTGCCTGTATCACCCGTTAGCTTAGCTGCTGCCTGGTAAATACAAGAAAAAATACATCATCATCATCGTAATAATCAATGTCACTGTTTTTGCACTGGACATATAATATGAATGTTATGTAGTATAAAGATACAAAGGTGTACTGGTACCAGTCCCAGGCCATAGAACAGAATGATCCAGCTGACTGCCATGGCTCCAGCTACATGATAAGGACGTTTAGAGACAGTGTCACAAGTTGTACAGACAAGCACACATGTTCGCTCATAAACTGAATATGTGCTCAGTGTCTGTGAAGCTTTTTTGTACCCCACTATTCACTGTCCACCTGTGGCATCTCTGTAGAGTGCTGCAGTAATGAGTCTTAAATCCCAGAAATGAGTTAGCATTTTAGCACTCCTGGTTCTCTCATCACAAAGTCAAAGTTTTTTTCATTCCACCTGCACATTTTCTTATGTTGTTATATTTTTGTTCTACTTTTTTTGTCTTATATTATTCCATGCACAAATGAAGAATTAAAGTGAGACAGTATATTTCTCACCTACTGAAGTCCCTGAACGCCTCCTCAGACTGGATTCCAGCTGCTGGCTGCGTCTCCTGGAACAGCAGGTGATGATATTTTGAACAGGAATGTATGCCCTGTATGATGTCTTCACCCAAACAATTGCCAGCTTTTATATGTGATGCTTCAGCCAAACCCTGCTACATCACTTCCTGTGACAGCAATTGGAACAGTGGAGTGAAATAGGCTTCTACCTGAAGAGGTCTTTATCAGCACGCAAGAAAGGTTCACATGCTGTAGCTCTCAACTGACATTTATCGGCACATAAACAAGTGACATTTTGATCTGAATGCTCTCCTTCAGACTGTTTATTGCCGTTTTGTTGTTGTCCAGCACCTGCCTTGAATAGTTTTAGGATGTGCGTGACCGCTGTGTTTTTCATTTGCAGGTCTTTGAAATGTTTTTAAAAGCATTTATTTCAGTTTCCTTAAAATAAGGCTCTCAAAGTCTGAAATTTTATTTACAATCATCTCTTGGCTGCTGAGTTATAAAGTGTTTCTCTCTGTGATTGCAGACTGTCAGTAGACATCCTACATCCCTAAACTAAAAATAGAATTGTTGCAAGAGTGGATTTTGCTACAGGGCCATCAGACCTGCAGTAAACACAACTATGTTTACATGCACAAAATATTCTGGATTTTGCCCTTATTTCAAAAAAGACAATATTCCGATTAAGCTGAGCTAACAGGGCTGATGTCATGTCCTGTATCGTGTCAGAATAGATCTGCTTGTCATTTTGCGTCTTCTTTCATCAAAAAAGGTTTTTTTGTCCACTGGTAGTGATCTGTTCGGACGTGTGAACACAGCCTCCCTCTTTCATTCCTTCAGCCACACTCTTGAAAAGGTCCACATTGTGATATTTCCACATATCCAAAAACCTCTTGATATCAGCGTCTTTCATTATGTTGAAAGGAGCAAGATTTCGGGGGATTTAGTGGCAACTAGCGATGGCAGATTACAACCAGCTGAAACTTCTCCCAGTTAGAATTCCTTCAGTGTTCATTGCTCAGGAGGTTTTTACCAGGAGCTGAATTATCCTCAGAGGTCTCTTCATCTCCAAAACAAATGAACCAGGTGATTTAAACCGGTAAAAACACTGAATAAAGTTTTTAAAAAATGTTGTGTGTTTCCCATGCTCTCATCATGGAGGGGCTGCTAAGTATGGTGGCCCATGACAAAACACAAACGGCCCTGTCTAGAGCCGGTGTTTGGTTTGTCTGTTCTGGGCTACTGTAGAAACAAGCTGGTGCAAAATGGTGATCTCCGTACATTAGGACCGGCTGCCTATGCAGACATAAACAGCTCACCCTAACCCTGGGGGCCAACTGTTGCCCACAGACCAACTTTACACGGCTGCGGGCTTGTTGTTCAAAATATACCATATGTGGCCTGCAAGACTGTGGTTTGGCAGTAAAACTGTTCATTATGCTGACCTTACTATGTGAGCCATTAGAGTACACATCATCTTGATTTTTTGCTCTCCTCTTCCCACTAATCTTTATTGTATGCACTGTAAGACAGACCGGCCGTTCATAATTATCTATCTAATGTATCGCCATGCGACCGCCTCCACTCTTGTGCCTCTAAATGCTGTCTACCATTCAGCCCTTAGATTTATAACCAGAGACAGCGATGGCGCTCATCATTGTTTTCTTTATCAAAAGGTGGGTGGGCCTTCTCTTTCTATTAGAAGAGACCAGCATTTGTTTTTATTTATCTATCAAGGACTTCTTCAAAAATTGCCCTCAAAACTAACACTGATTGGGTAACAGTACTGTCACAACTTCATCTGTTCTCAAGAATATGGAAGTTCCATCAAAGAGAGAAGTAAAAAAAAAAAAAGTAGTTTTCAACAAGTGCACAGATAACTACATTAATGACAGTGACTGTTATAATGCTAATAATTACTTTCTATCACCAGAAACAGCATATAACCATTAGATTACATTTTAAGATGACGAAATTGTTACTTGTTATTGCCGGAAATTTAAAGTTACTTTATGAAATTACGTTGTAATTTGTGCAGTGTAAAGTGCTACCCATTTAGGTTTTACTTCTATATCACACTTTACGTCACTCTGTTGTTTAAAACCATTTACATCAACTGGATTACTGAATATGGAATTTGTCAAGTAGTCAGATATCATACATGATATCAAAGAAAATTGGCGGCACAGTGGTGTATTGGATAGCACTGTAGCCTCACAGCAAGAGGGTCACCCAGGGTGGGGGAGCCCTTCTGTGCAGAGTTTGCATGTTCTCCTCGTGTCAGCGTGGGTTTTCTCTGGGTACTCCAGCTTCCTCCCACAGTCCAAAAAATACAAAATCAGACAAAAAAGCTTTTCAGATGGTCATAAACACAGCCCAAAAAATTATCGGCTGTCCTCTTCCCTCGCTCCAAGACATTGCAAACACACACTATCTCTCAAGAGCCCAAAACATAGTTAAAGAATGCTCTCAACCTAGTCACCGCCTGTTTAACCCCCTGCCCTCAGGCAGGCGCTACAGCTCATTACAAACTCGGACCACCAGACTCATTCTTCCCTCAGGCCATTCACACTCTCACAACATGTCTTTTCCTTGTACTGTGTACTGAAGGCCCTTCCTTTACACTGGAGACTCTTTACAGCCGTCTGAAACACAAAAGGCAGCAGGTGTCTGTTCCATCTGCACTCTCTGACTGAGTGATGAGTGATGTGCACTGTCGAAGCACTATGGTTTTATGCAACCAGGTTCAGACTGTTGTAAAATAACCACAGAACCCCCTGTTGCTTATGTGCACATCAAAAATGCCTTTTGATTATTTTTCCTCAACATTGATGGGCATGCTAGAGACTGACACATCACTTAAAACTTTTCACTCTACTCATAACTTTCTCAGGACTGTCTTCCTGCTAGTCTTTCACTCAGTGAATTCAACCTATACAGCTGTGCGTGTGACCTTTTTTAAAGCTCCAGTGTGCAGGATTTAGAGGGATATATTGGCAGAAATGAAACAGAGGTATGTTTTCTTTAGTGTATCCACCTTATTCCTGGGGGCGCTGATGTAGAAACGATTATGGGTGCAACTACCTGTGAGACACCGGAAGTAGCAGTGAGCCATTGGTTGCTAGCGGTTTTTGTTTCCCGTAGCGGTTTATTTGAATGTTTACTGTTTTCTTTTCTAAACGATGATCAACCCCCGTAGCATTTAAAAATGTCCTTGCGCAGCTCAGGAACATGTTGCGTTGTTCGTGGCTGTACTAACAACCAGACGAAGTTAAATCGGTGGCTACAAGAGCAATGTTTTGAGCATGCACCCCGGACTAAGAGAGAATGTTGTTGTGAGAATTGGTACAGTTTCCACCACCTACCCAGGGAGGAGAACCCAGAAGGAGGTGGCTGAAAAACCTCAACTTGAAAAGACCACCTAAAATGTTATACGTGTGCTCCTTTCATTTTGTTGACAAAAAGCCCACGGAGGAACACCCGCATCCTACTTTGTGGTTGGGATATGACAAATCACCGGCGAAGAGATGCCAGGTGCTAAAGAGGATTGACAGCAGTGTCACAAGAACATCAGGTGTGATTTCATGTGTACGGAAGACACAGCACTGTAGTATTAGTCAGGCAACAACATGTAGTATTACCTTTTTCTGAACAGTTAAAATGTGACATGCTTTGGGACTGCTGGTCAGTATTAACCTAAAAATGCCATAATTTCAGCAGACATAACAAAATGTTCAACGATGCAGTATTTTAATCTTAATCTGAATTTAATATTGTAGCTATTATTATGTACCAGGATTTCCCTAGGTTTCTGGAGCACATAGGTTACTACTGTGTAGGTACTGATACGCCTCAGAGCTTTTTAGATTGTTCATTGCCTCACCGTCTGAAGCGACGGAGTTAGGAAAGTAGCTAAAAATGCGACCATATGTTATCTTTGGCCACTTTTTCATGTCATCCTCCCACCCCTCTATATTAGTAGGCAGCGGGATTGTAATGTTGTCTCGTTCGAGCTGTGACAGCTGGTGTTCCCACATGGTTTACATCTCTAACACTCGCAAACAGTTAGCATGTAAACAAACGCCGGTTCCGGTTCATACTGGAAGTCGCGCCCATATTTCACGTAAGGGCTCATGGGGGCTAGGAATAAGGTGGATAGGTAGCTGAAAGAATAATTATTGTTTCTGTTTCTTTAGAATGAGCCATTTATATCTATATCTGCCCCTCCTCCACTTTTTTCCTCACCTTTCTGCTCACAGCAGAAAAGACTCTCGGGTCACCATTTGGCCCGCTCGAAGCAAATACAGGACTCATCGAAATGGTTGACGAGACGAGACAAGTTAGCACCTGCAGCAGACACAAAGTATGCAAGCTAACTTCAAAAGCAACAAGGAGAAACAAAACTGGGTTAGTCCCAAACGTCTAACTCTGTAAGGACAAAGAGCAACCATTTTCTTCTTACCTGCTTCGTTGGAGTGTAGCACAGCAAAGACAGCACTGGAACCACAGTTCTTCTACACCAGAATCATCCGCAACAGACGACCAAAGGCTGACCAAAGCAATGAGCCACAGCATCTTTTTCCCCTCCAATCATGGACTGGTAACGTAATAACTTAGCATAGCTAATGTTAGCACAGTAACAGTACAGGCAAAGCAAGACTGTTTAATTTATGGTGTGACCTCTATGTAGTAGGGTTATAAAGGCCAAAGGTCCTGCATGCAATGAACCATCCTTTATACACACAGAGAGGGAACTCAAAGCTTCTGGTTTAACCGATGGCTCTTCTTACTGACCACATGTTCAGGCATGTTTGACGTTTTAGAATCAGTGTGCATATTACTAAGCTGTGAATGTGGATCCCAAGAGGTAACCTTAGCTAACGCCAGGTCAGTATTCAATAAAAAAGCCAGTCTGAGCTCTGCTTACATGATTGCCATGTTGGTGTAATTTAGACAGACATTACTCGGTGTAGATGCGTGATACATTTAGCACGTTGGATCCAGGCTATATGCACAGTGAAAGGATAGGGAGAAGGGTTGGATTACTATTCTCAGGATATTTTACTTCTAATTTCATCATATATAGTGCATTTTACCTAAAGGAAAATTAAACACAATTTAGGCTGCAGTCTTTGTCTCCGGCAAAAATCCCAAAACAAAACAAACAAAAAAACATAAAACAAACATATTTGTTTGTTTGACATGCTTAACAACAATAATTTGACATTAAAGATGACATCATCATAACCTTGTTAAAATAAAAAAATGAATTCAGAAAAATCATCATCATCATCATCATCATCATCATCATCATCTTCATCGTCATCACCACCATCACCTTTGCCACAGTCGGTATCAGTGGAAAGTCCATCGCAGTAGATTAAATGCAATATTAAGGTACCAAGTCTGACTTTATTTTGCAATGTCATTCCTGTGGTGTTATTTAGTACTTTCATAATAGATACTGTCTAACAGTTCTGTCACAACTTCATCTGTTCTCTCGAATATGGAAGTTTCAATAAAGAGAGAAGTAATTATCTGTGGGAAATATGTTTTTTGGGCTGCGGGGGATGTTTTGTTGCAATACCTCAAGTGGCAACTTGAAAAAAAAACATGGGTGCAATAATGGATGGCGTTCCTGGGGTCTTGAGGTGAGACATGTATAACTGCAGCCACATTTCATTTGGAGCCTACACAACATGCACCTACAGATAACACCCACCACCAGCATAAGACAAATCCTCCAACATGACAGCTATCTGAACCCTGCTACAATGTGAGGTTGTAGAGAATAAATATGAGGCGAAAAGCACCAATAATCCACTATAAGTACTGAGATGTACCCCTCACCATTACCATTACCCTAACCGCCTCTCTTTTAACCAAACTCTTCACAGCTAGCTAAATGCGAACTTAGCATTTTCTTCAAGGCTTCACAAGCAACAAGAAAAACAAAGCTAGGTTAGTCCCAAACTTCTAAATCTGTAAGGACAAAGAGCAACCACTTTCTTCTTACCTGCATTATTGGAGTGTAGCACAGCAAAGACTGCACTGGAACCACAGTTCTTCTACACCAGAATCACCCGCAACAGATGACCAATCTGAGCTCTGCTACATGATTGCCATGTTGGTGTAATTTAGACAGACATTACTCGGTGTAGATGTGTGATACATTTAGCGTGTTGGATCCAGGCTACATGCACAGTGAAAGGATAGGGAGAAGGGTTGGATTACTATTCTCAGGATATTTGACTTCCAATTTCATAATTTATAGTGCATTTTACCTAAAGGAAAATTAAACACAGTTTAGACTAGAGTCTTTGTCTCCAGCAAAAAACCCAAAACAAAACAAACAACAAAAACATAAAACAAACATATTTGTTTGTTTGACATGCTTAACAACAATAATTTGACATTAAATATGACATCATCATAACCTTGGTAAAATAAAAAAATGAATACAGAAAAATCTTCATCTTCATCATCATCGCCATCATCGTCATCACCACCATCACCTTTGCCTAAGTCAGTATCAGTAGAAAGTCCATACAAGTAGATAAAATGCAATATTAAGGTACCAAGCCAGACTTTATTTTTGCAATGTCGTTCCTGTGGTGTTATTTAGTACTTTCATAATAAATATTGTCTAACAGTACTGTCACAACTTCATCTGTTCTCACAAATATGGAAGTTTCAATAAAGAGAGAAGTAATTATCTGTGGGTACAAATGTCTTTTGGGCTGCAGGGGATGTTTTGTTGCAATATCTCAAGTGGCAACTTGAAAAAAATTGGGTGCAATGCTGAAAGGCATTCCTGGGGTCTTGAGGTGATACATGTATAACTGCAGCCACATCTCATTTGGAGCCTACACGACATGCACCTACAGATAACACCCACCACCAGCATAAGACAAATCCTCCAACATGACAGCTATCTGAACCCTGCTACAATGTGAGGTTGTAGAGAACAAATATGAGGCCAAAAGCAGCAATAATCCACTGTAAGTACTGAGATGTACCCCTCACCATTACCATTATCCTAACCGCCTTTCTTTAACCAAACTCTTCACAGCTAGCTAAATGCAAACTTAGCATTTTCTTCAGGACTTCACAGGCAACAAGAAAAACACAGCTGGGTTAGTGCCAAACTTCTAACTCTGTAAGGACAAAGAGCGACTATTTTCTTCTTACCTGCATTATTGGAGTGTAGCACAGCAAAGACAGCACTGGAACCACAGTTCTTCTACACCAGAATTATCCGCAACTGACAACCACAGTTTGACGAAAGCAATGAGCCACAGCATCTTTTTCCCCTCCAATCATGGACTGGTAACGTAATAACTTAGCATAGCTTATGTTAGCACAGTAACAGTACAGGCAAAGCAAGACTGTTTAATTTATGGTGTGACCTCTATGTAGTAGGGTTATCAAGACCAAAGGTCCTGCATGCAATGAACCATCCTTTATACACACAGAGAGGGAACAGTATTCAATAAAAAGCCAGTCTGAGCTCTGCTTAAATGATTGCCATGTTGGTGTAATTTAGACAGACATTACTAGGTGCAGATGCGTGATACATTTAGCTTGTTGGATTCAGGCTACATGCACAGTGAAAGGATAGGGAGAAGGGTTACTATTCTCAGGATATTTCACTTCTAATTTCTTCATATATGGTGCATTTTATCAAAAGGAAAATTAAGTACAACTTAGGCTAGAGTCTTTGTCTCTGGCAAAAAAACCAAACCAAAACAAAACAAAACAAAAAACATAAAATAAACATATTTGTTTGTTTGATATGCTCAACAACAATAATTGACATTAAAGATGACATCATCATAACCTTGGTAAAATAAAAAATGAATACAGAAAAATCATCATCATTTTCATCTTCATCGTCATCATCGTCATCACCACCATCACCTTTGCCACAGTCAGTATCACCAGAGAGTCCATGCAAGTCGATTAAATGCAATATTAAGTTACCAAGCCTGACTTTATTTTGTTTGTTTATTGTTATTTTCGTTCCTGTGGTATTATTTAGTACTTTCATAATAAATACTGTCTAACAGTACTGTCACAGCTTTATCTGTTGTCACGAATATGAAAGTTTCAATAAAGAGAGAAGTAATTATCTGTGGGGAAAATGTTTTTTGGGCTGCAGGGGATGTTTTGTTGCAATACCTCAAGTGGCCACTGTAAAAAAAAAAAACTGGCTGCAATGCTGGATGGCGTTCCTGGGGTCTTGAGGTGAGACATGTATAACTGCAGCCACATCTCATTTGGAGCCTACATGACATGCACCTACAGACCGCACCCACCACTTGCATAAGACGAATCCACCAACACGACAGCTATCTGAACCCTGCTACAACGTGACATTGTAGAAAATGAATATAAGGCCAAAAGCAGCTATACTCCACTATAAGTACCGGAATGTACCCCTCACCAATACCCTTACCCTAACCGCCTCTCTTTTAACCAAATTCTTCACAGCTAGCTAAATTCTAACTCACTATTTTCTTTAGGGGTTCCATTTCCAGACCAAGGGGCAAAGGGGACTGATTGTAGACTGATGGTGGGCAAGTTACGTAGCTGCTCCCGCCCCAGCTATACTTACCATAGACTGTATAAAGATGGACAATGTGACAGCTCCCCAGAAGTGAAGCCAAAACATCTCATCCCCAGTGGCTGGCTGCTGTATACGTAACCCTGCCCCCTCCATGTTCGTGGATAGGACATGGGCCAAAATAAACAGTCTGGTTCCTATTATTTTAGGTAGTTCTTATCACGCTGCTGTGTGTTCAAGTGTTTTTTCTAATAAGCTTGGTTATAACTAGTAACATGATGTTAAATATACGTGGAATTGAGGACATGACTGACAGCTGTGTGTGCAAATCGGTGTGCTCGCTATCTATTGTGCTGCTCACTATCTGTCAGATGGGTGTGTGGGTGGGAAGTCACCACTGGTGGAGATCACTACTGCTTGACTTTAGCTCTAAATGATGTCACCAGAGCAAAATGGCAGCAGTTATATCCAGGATATTTTGGCTTCATTTTTGTACAGTGGGGGAAAGTGGAGTCATGTCATTCATCTTTATATATAGTTTATGATACTGACTCACTTGAGGTTGCTGCACAGATTTTAATAACTAGCAGTCATATGCCAAGATGGTGCCTTTTAATTCCAATGGATCTGCTTGCCTGGCGCATACACCAAAAAAGGTCTTAACTTCCCACGGGATGTGGCCCACTGAATACGCCTTGTAATGTTTCTCTTACTGGCCCCGCCCTCAAGTTCCTTCTTAGCTCACTGACTTTACACTGTGATGTCGTCACAGATTTTTAAAGGAAGTTTTACAAATATAAAACCACCATGGCTCAAAAATTGATGCACTCTGCTACAGAATATATTATTCAGATAAAATAGGAACATACATATGCAGAAGCAAAAAGACCATATATACAGAAATATAATCTCAGTGATAAAAATGATTAAATGTAGTTGCAGACTTCTGCATCCTGACATCAACCTCCAACATACAGGATCATGTGAACATGAACAGCAGTTCTCCATCATTCCACAGTGTGGAGGTGCAACACAAAACAATACAGAGACAATCACAGGACTATTTCACTGTAATATGAGCAGCCTGAGTGCAGTTTAACTGACTGTAAATTTACTGTGATGTTGTCATAAACAGTAGAAATCTGCAGAGATTCAGCATATCTATCTACAAAATCCAGACTCACGTCCAGGTGGAGGGTGGAGGAGGTGGCTGAGTGCGGAGCAGAAGGAGTGGAGGAGAAGAACAGAGCAATCAGTGATACACTGATGATGATACTCGGTCAGATCCAGAGGAACACAAAGGGATGATGGTGAACTTGACAGTGGAGCTGATGATGAGAGTCATCTCCACCTCTTGTGATTCTTCTGTTAGTCACTGCTGGATGAAGCTCTGCTCTCCACTCCACCTCCCAGTAACATGGTCCAGTCAGTGTCTCTCCATTCACAAGCTGATGCTGCTGCTTCAACCTCTCTGGATCATCAGGACACAGCTGATCCTCTCAACACATCCACCTTGCTGATCACTCACTCTGACACTCTGAGATCACCACCTCCAGCTGATGAGAGAAGAAGACGACAGACAAAAGAAGTCATAAATCAGCTGAGCTTGAAGCTCACAGACCTGCAGAAACTTTGGGCATCAAGACTGTTTACTCTGCAGATTTCACTGAAGTGCACAGTGTAAATAAACTGCAGAGAGTCCTGAAAGCATCATCAAACAGATATTCACTTTCTGTTGTAGAATTAATATAATTTCAATTTGTTGATACAAAGACTGAACAGCAACACGTCAGCTGTGATTACTGGACTTCAGCAGAGGTTCTGCTCTGTATAAAGACCACATGGTTACTAAATGTAATGATGGTTCTTCGAAATAAAGGCCACCACTTTGCAGGCTCCACACAGACTGATCTCAGAGCTGTGACAGAGACGACGAGAACAAACAAGTGGATCTGTTATGCTCATGTTCAGGTTCATACTTGTATTTAAGGTTTCTGCTAGAATATGTTTATTTTCCTAATGCTGTCTGTGCTGGAACACCCTCTGTATGAAACATTTTAGTGCCTGTCTGCTCTGATTGGTCAGCTAGAAAATAACTGATAATAATGGAGAATAGCATCACTTTCTACAATGAAAAGTATAAAAGTATTCAGTCTTAGGTTTTTACTCACAGTAATTACTTCTACATAGTTTACCTCATCATTTAAAACTTAGGCCATGTTTGAACATCCAACATTGTAACATTATATATGACAGAATATAAGTGTCAAAGCATAATGGGTTTCCTTTGAGATCAGATTTGATGATGAGATAGTTTGATGAAGGAGTACAGCTGTCTCTATACATGTTGTGATGCTGTTAACAGTAATCCAGCTTCACTTTCTGTGGACATGAACACAACAGTCATCTTCACATCAACTTAAACACATGATCACAACAAGCAAGCAAATGCTGGATTTTTACTTTGATACAAACTGAGTTTAGCACAATACTACTGAATCCAGCCTTCTACTGACCTCAGAGTCTCCAGTTTACAGTGTGGACTCCTCTCAAGATCAGACAGCAGTATCACATCTGAATCCTGCAGGTCGTTGTTGCTCAGCTCCAGCTCTCTCAGATGGGAGGGGTTGGACTTCAGAGCTGAGGCCAAAGAAACACAGCTGATCTCTGACAACCTGCAGGAACTCAATCTAAATAAAGAATAAATGATGTAGATAAAAGTCAGTAATAATCCAATAAGATGAGTGCAGGTTTTAAATGTGTAGCTCAACATTACTATATCCTAATCAATGCCTTTTCCCTAGAACAAGTAGAGTGTCTTATTCGCTGTGTTACTGTGACTCTGTCAATTAAAAACAAATATTAGTTCAGAGGATCTTCTGTGTATAGATGTGACCATTAACCAAACATATAAACAAACATTTACTGTCACAAAAAACTGTGGACATTTTCATTTTTTTGTGATTGCATTTTACTTTATACAAGAAAAAAGAAATTAACAGATGGAAATGTTATTTTTTTGTGGATATAAGTTATCTATATGTAAATACATAAGGTCCCATTGTTACTCAAATATATAAGATCTATAACAGTTCAATATATACCAAAATAACTATGTAAACAATTGAACTGACCTCAGAGTCTCCAGTCTACAGTTTGGACTCTCCAGTCCAGCACTCAGCTGCTTCACTCCTGAGTCCTGCAGGTTGTTGTTACTCAGCTCCAGCTCTCTCAGATGGGAGGGGTTGGACTTCAGAGCTGAGGCCAGAGAAACACAGCTGATCTCTGACAACCTGCAGGAACTCAATCTGAATAAAGAATAAATGATGTCAGTTGAAAAGACAATGTTATGCCTGAAATAATTTAGTGTTGAATAATGTGTTCAGAGCTAAAGAAGGTTTAGAATACAGAAGTTTGGAAAATGGAAACTTAAAACACCTGAACCCAACAGGATGCAAGTCGAAAACTTTAATATACTAAAATGAAAAAGGAGCTCTTATTAATATTAATAACATGCTGCTACTTCAATAAAAACACCTCTTGAACTCTGCCAGCTCCACCAGTGGCTCCATCATCAGGAACTGATAATGTGCAGCCAAACACGAATAAAAACCCACAGAAATTGATTTAACCCTCCTACTGTGTTTGGGTCATATTTGACTCGCAAAGGCAAGAGGAAAAAGGGTCTCTAGCACAATATCAAGACTAATATTTGACTCAAGATCCCAAAGATGTCAAATACGTTTTTAATTTTGAAAAATGTGAACAAAAAGCATCAACAGTATTTTTTTTCTGAAATTGTGGAGTCATAATATCGAAGCCACCACAACTTTCATGTGTTAATCTCAGCAAAAGAGTAAAAAATTGTGTCTGACCTCAGAGTCTCCAGTCTACAGTGTGGGCTCTCCAGAAAATCACACAGCAGCTGCACTCCTGAATCCTGCAGCTCATTGTGACTCAGCTCCAGCTCTCTCAGATGGGAGGAGTTGGACTTCAGAGCTGAGGCCAGAGAAACACAGCTGATCTCTGACAACCTGCAGTCCCTCAACCTGAATAAAGAATAAATTATGTAGATAAAGGTTATAAAGAATCCAATCAGATGTGTTCAGCTTTTAAATGTGTAGCTCAATATTACTATGCCCTAATCAATGAGATTTTCTCAAAATGAGTGGAGTGACTTTGTCATTGTGTTATTGTGGATCATCATAATGTCTGCCGTCTACAGACATCATCCAAATGTCACCACAACATTCATACACCTAAATGTCAACACAGATTAATACTATGCTGCTTCATTCATATAATAATAACAATAACAACTAGAACTGCAAGCAGTTATGAACGGGGTCCAAGCCTCCCAGCGCAACTCAGCCTCCACGCCCCATGGAGCCCACGATAGTCGGCCCCAAAGGATGACAGGCTCGGGGCGAGTGTCAGGACACAGGCCAATGTCTGAGCTGCAGTATTCACCCTAATGGGAAGTGCACTGGATGTACCAAAGGCTGAATGCGTTTATTGCAATAAGTCATGCCCACTTTGACCAATCATTACCAAACTTTGTGGCTGGCCACAGGACTGTCTCCACATCATGCTCACCAATTTTCGTACAAATCCAATCATCTTTTATGAAACGTGATATCTCTGGGTTTACAGCATCCACTAGTGGCCAATTTGGGCCAAATTTGGCAGGTAGGTCTGTGTCCTATTCTACATGTACTCTATAAAATTCACAGCTCTCAGTACAATAGTTCAGCTGAAATAAAGGTTTGTTGTTTATCTTGTAATAAGCCACGGCCACTTTGACCAGTCGTGATCACCTTCAATATATGGCCTCAGGAATGGCCCTACATCGTACCCACCAAATTTCGTAAAAATCAGTGTAGCCGTTTGGGAGATATAAACTTCCCATATTTATAGCGCCCCCTAATGGCCAAGGTTCGCCAAATTCACTTCACGCCCTCACAGTGACATGCCAACCATGGATCTCAAATTTAGTGTTGATAGCATTTAATTTGACAGAGATACGGAACAGTTTTATAGCTAGCTACAAAAATTTGTTTGTTAATAATTCGCACATTTTTTGACTGAACAAAATTTTTTCTTAACTTTAGATCAGGTCCATGTCGGGAGTGTACGTGCCAAGTTTCATGCAGATCGGACGAAATCCCTAGGAGGAGTTTGAAAAAGTGGGTTTTGCAGTTTTTGTAATTTTGGCGGAAAAAACGTTAGGCGGAAATGGGCGTGGCCTAGCCCACGTGATGCAGCTCCATTCAAGGAATCCAAGAATCCAATTTTTTGCGTCTTGTTTTCCATGCCACCGACGCTCTGTACTTAATCGCTGTTTTGGTTAGCCAAAACAGCGATTAAGTCATTTTCTGACTCAGATGCCCTACACATAAATCCATACATCAGGTTACATAGAACAGCAGAGCAGGTAGGTACCCCGACACTAACAAACATATGGCTTGCACTTGAGCTTCTTGAAGCTCTCAGCAGCAGCCTCATGCTGTCATTATAAGCCACTGTGAGTTTTCTAATGCTGCCTTGTTTATGACGAGGCTGTGGATTTGACCAAGTTTGATCACTTAATCACTATTCCCTCTCACTTGTAGCTGGTTTTTTTTGTTATCTTTTGAATTTAATATGAATTATGGAACCGTTTTTGTTCACGTTTGCTTCCCCCGTTTCGTAAAATAAATTATTGAAAGTTGCTTTTGAAGTGCGTGACAGAAGTGCGTNATTTTTCCGCCAAATATATGCATATTACCTCATTTAAATACGTGCAAATAACACCGGAGCACCGAGACACAATCTGCTTGGCAGCGCAGTTAGTGGAGCATTTCACCCTCTGCCTGTGCTTTGTGAATTAGACCGTATCTGTTTGCTCCATTTTTACCAGTTAAGCGGCTGCAAAAGCCATGCAATCCTTTTGTGAATTCGGCCCTCTGAGTGCAGTGCCAGACAGATAGAAGTCAGGGAAGGTTGACTGTCTGTCTTCTCTACTTCTGACAATCATGATCTTACTCTTTTTAGCGTTGTATTTTATATCAAAATCAGCACCATACTGTGTGCATATTCTCAGAAGCTGTTGGAGACCAGCACTATATGGGCTAAAGATCATCTACGTACATAAGGTGATTAATTAGTGAGTCACCAACCCTACAACCTGTACCACATGCATTTAAAATCAAAGACAAATCATTCATATACATATTAAAAAGAAAAGGAGACAAAATTCCGCCCTGGCGAACACCATTGGTCACATGGAAGGGAACAGATGTTACATTCCCCCATCGCACTCTCATTGTCTGATGCGAGTACCAATAAACCAAGATTCTAATTAAAAAACCAGGGACCCCACTTTTAGACAATTTTAGAAATAATTTCTCATGATTTACACGATCAAATGCTTTAGAAGCATCAATGAAGCACATGAACATTGTAGAATTTTGCCTATTATATTTATCTAAAATTTCCTTTAGTGCAAAAATACATAAATCAGTGCCATGGTTTCATTTAAAACCAAATTGGTTGTCAGTAGACAGGACGTACCTCTCAAGTCTACACAGTAGAACTGTCTCCAGCACTTTGGACATGACACTGGCCAGAGCTATTGGCCTGTAATTATCTGAGCTGTTCAGCTTCCCCACTTTATCTTTGATAACTGGTACTAGCACAACAAAAAGCATAGAATCAGGTAATACTCCATGAACAAGAAAACCTGTGTAGTACATAGCCACCAGAGGGCACAGTTTCTTACTGGCAAGTTTAATATGTTCAGCTGTAATATTATCCAGACCACAGGCCTTATTATCTCTTAACTTCAATATTGCTTCATGGACTTCAGCAGAAGTGACAATATCATCATCATTAAACTCTACAAACAGATTACTTTTCACACAGTTTAACAGTTCATAATATTGTGTCCACCATAACTGTGAAATTTCATCAGGACCACTCACACCATCTATATTAGATTGAAGAGATGTTTTGCAGTTATTAATAGTTTTTACTTCTTTCCAGAAGTCATTAACATTATTTTTTGCAGCTTCCTTGCCAGTGAATCTGACCTCATAGTATAATCATTTCTTTTAATATAGCGAAGTGCATATTTAAATCTAGCATTAGTGCATTTTTTATTTTCAAACAAAGGGCCAAGCCTGCTTTTGCCTGACTTAGCCCATTTTTTAAAAGCATTTCGAGCCTCTGCATGGAGCTCTTCTACATGATCCTTCCAACCTGGCTTAGCATTGCACACTTTTGTCCTGTGTTTATATAGAGGCCTGCTCGAGATACTGAGAGACTCCACAATAGCTTCATACAGGGAACATAATTCCTTACAGTGTTGTACATTCTTACAGTTAATATCCCAACACAATAAGGCATCTTTTGGGACCTTAATATTACCCAGCAAAGCATCAGAATGATTGACATATTTATTAAGATCTTTCTTAGACAATTTTGACCAATCTATTTTCCCTACACCAATGCCATTATCCACAGGCAACAACACTGGTAAATTGCCTGTGTTCAACACCATGAGAAAGGGTATATGGTCCGTGGTAGCCAAATCATAATCAATTTTCATCATAGCCCACCAGCCCCTTCACCCCCCTGTGTGAGGTGCCGGCAATCCCGGTGTCCAGTCCCAGGAGACGAGACTTCCCAGCAGGAGACGTTGTTGACTCCTCCTGACGAACAGGGCCTGTTAGCCCCTGCACCCCCTCTCATGCGGTGCCGGTAGTCCCAGGGTCGTAGTCCGATGTGCAGTGCGTCTCCACCGCTGTCACTCGGCGATCCATGGCCGCAATAATTGCCCCCAAGTTCTCACTCACTTCTGCCTGTGTTTCCAATGCCCTCCTCAGGCCAGAGACTTCTTGGCTCAGCTGCTCCACTTGGCTAAGCAGAGCCGAGGCGTCCATATTACCAAACCCAACAGGTGGCAGTTCATCCAAGTAATGTAAAACAAACCATGGAATATTTTCATCGCACTCATTTAGGACCTTCAGACAGGCCTTGATATTATTTATGTCCTTCTGTAGGCCTTTGTGTGCGACACAGCGTAGCGTGGTATTCGGGCATACATCAAACAAAAGCCGCTTGGACTCCTCAATCCACTCAGATGAAAAGTCGTTTGTTGTCAACAAAACAATTTCATCATGGCTTAGTGTCTTCATTTTAACCACGATAAAGTTTAACAGTTCATCTTCTACTATCACCTTTCCATTATCCGTTTTGTAGATTGCAGGTTTTGTGCGAGGGCAAGCAGAGCCTCCACCAGCAGCACCCACCGCCGCCGCCATCTTGTCCCAGTGACGTGGGAGGGAAGCCGCGGGCTGGTCAGTTACTTCCGACCGAGTAATTTGATTGGACAAGAGGTATTCCATGAGTGCTGATATAGAGTACAACATTACTGGGACACGTAACAGTAAAATCACTCTACTCACAGGTGTTATAAATATATACAACCATTAATTAACCAACTGTCACACTCGCTACATTGATGCAAACTGACACTAGCGTTACACCAAGAAGATGGATATTTTCCCCAAAATTACTTTTGAAACTTATTAAATTATGATTGGTTGTCAGGAGAGGACGAGGAAAAGGAAAGCCAGGACTCTTCTGTGCAGACCTCCAGGTGTGTTTGAATTCGGTAGTGACAACATCCAGGTTTGCCAAAGTTTAATCAGCCAAACTGGACGAAGTTACACAGTTGCTGATCAATGGAAATACAAAGTAGCTTGTGAGGTCCTGGCATGTGTGCTGCGTTGCCTGGCAACAGACTGGGGGAACTGTTTTTTTTTTCGCAGAGCTACATAACATACCTAAATAATTTATTTCATCACCTTATGTTAACATTTCCTTACTCAGCATTGCTATTTAAGCTGTTGTTGAACTGTTGTATAAAAGCAATATCACACTCGAGGTCGTGATGTTGTACTGTATATCGTCACGGCTGTAATTGTCTTCGGCACTCGGCCTCTGGCCTCGTGCCTATGACCGAATAACAGCCATGACGACATACAGTACAACATCACTCCCTTTTGTGTGATATTGCCTAAACATACTAGGGTAACAAGCACTAGACAATGTCCGGTGGGTCAAAGGCCAATTTGAAAAGATGGGTCTTCAGTTGTATTTTAAAAGATGAAGCAGCTAGATCTAGTCAGTGGATTTGGATTAGGAGGAAAATGTCAGTTGGGGGCCAGCAGGGGACCTACTAAGCAGTGTACATAACTCCTTGAGATCAGGTGGAGAGATCCACCAATCAGACCTCTCAGGAGAAAATCCAGGAAGAGGAAGGTTATTTAAGTGTGGGAGTGGCCTATTTGAGTCCCTTTTATTTGAGACCATGCTGCAAGGTGAGTGTGTTTGCTGATCCTGTGAGTTAATCTTCTCTGTCTCCTTTAACTTTAGCTTATATTGGAGTTATGATTTGTAGCATGTGAAATAGGATATGGTGATTGTGCTAGGGAAATTAGTATCGCTACCTGGAGCTCGCATAAACGGAGCCTGGGTTTGGTTGAAGGTGGCAGTGCTGTTTGGACTGAGAAAGCCATGTGTAAGTAAGGTAAAGGAGGTTATTGGGTTGGTGTGGGGATCAGTGAGACCTGGCAATAGGGGAGTGTCTCTGGGACACCAGAGATCACTGTCTAGCCACCTGGAGGTGTCGTGGGACCAACTAGACGAAACACCGGTGAAAGGAGGTTCCCACCTGATGACCCCAAAGACGTGTTAGTTATCACTGCTCACTGGTCTGTATAGTTTAGCCTTGCGAAAATAGCTTATCATAGGGCTTAGGAGGTTATTCACTAAGTGCTGATCCTTTCTCTAGAGCACAAATTTCTTGTGTTTATTTAAACTTAAAAGTTGAGACTGCCGACCATAAATCCAATGGAAGGGAGTTCCATAGTGTCGAATCCACGACTTCAAAGGCCCAGTCACCTTTTGTTTTCAGTCTGGAGCAGGGGACTGCCAATAGGTCCTGTTCCGAAGACCTAAGGGACCTGCTGACAATATATGAATGAAGGAGGTCACTTATGTACTCAGGTGCCTGACCGTGGAGGGCTTTATACGTGAGAACAAGTAACTTAAAGTGGATCCTGAACCTGATGGGAAGTCACTGTAAAAAAACTAAAAAGGAGTGATATGGGTTGACCTGTTGGACCTGGTTAACAGCCTAGCAGCAGCATTCTGGATAATTTGAAGACTGTTTAGAGATGATTTCTTTAGACAAGTAAAAGTGAATTACAATAGTCCAGTCCAGAGGACACAAAAGCATGGATAATCATCTCTAGCTCAGGTCGAGACACCACAGACCCGAGCTTTGCAATATTTCTGAGGTAAATAAAACAAGTACGGGCTAATAATTAAATATGATGATCAAAATGCATTGCCTGGTCAAAGATAACACCAAGATTCCAAAAATGTAACTGTATAACTGGCGAAAGGGACCCAATACTCTGGGCAACCTTTGAAGCTATACTATCTGAAGCAATTATCAGAACCTCTGTCTTATCTGTGTTAATTGTTAGTAGTTGTTTGACATCCAGTCCTTGATTGCAGTCAAACAGTTGTGAAGAACAGCAAGTTTGTCTGTGTTATCAGGCATAAATGAGACATAGAGTTGAATGTCGTCAGCATAACAGTGATATGATATGCCTGAGAACTGGCTAATAATATGTCCAAGTAAAGGCATATACTGATTAAATAATAAAGGACCTAATACAGAGCCCTGAGGTACACCACAGGAAAGAGCGGCAGTATCAAAGCTGAAAGGACCAAGAGACACAGAAACTCCTATTTGAAAGGTAGGAGCAAAACGAGTCAAGGGCATTCCCAGAGAGATACTGTGATCCGCACTATCAAAAGCTGCTCTGAGATCCAACAGTACCAAAACAGAACATTCACCGATATCAGAGGACATTATTAGGTCATTTGAGACTCTAAGAAGGGCTGTTTCGGTGGAGTGCCCCTGACGGAACCCTGACTGGAATGTATCAAGAATTTTGTGTTTCGTCAGCACAGCAATGACCTGTTTGAAAACAACTTTTTCTAAAAGTTTGTAAATAAAGGACAGCTTTGAAATGGGTTTATAGTTATTTGGCACAGATGGACCAAGGTTTGTTTGTTTTTAAAAGAGGCTGAACAATTGTATTTTTTAAAATATGCCAGGACACAAATAATTAGTCAGTGTTGACATGAAAACAAGAATAACTCAGAACCTCAGGAATCTTAAATTTTGTTGCCATGAATCTCAAACTTGATGATGTGCTTTTTACATCATCACTTCTCTACTATTATCAATTGTTCAGTCATTTGGAAAGACAGAAAATTTATGAAAAAGTGAAATCCTGTGACCTCAATCAAGGATCTGAATTTAATATATACAAGAAAACTGCATAAACAAGTGAACTGACCTCAGAGTCTCCAGTCTACAGTTTGGACTCTCCAGTCCAGCACACAACTGCTTCACTCCTGAATCCTGCAGATAGTAGTTAAAACTCAGGTGCAGCTCTCTCAGATGGGAGGGGTTGGACTTAAGAGCTGAGGCCATGACTCCACAGTGAGTCTCTGGGATTCCACAGCCAGAAAGTCTGTCATGACACATATTCAAAGATTTGTTATTATGGAAGAAACACTTAATATTTAATACTTAATATTCAAATTATGAAACACGGAACAGTTTGACATATCCCGTTTAGATCGACTGAAAGTAGTTAAGTGTAAAAAAAGGACATGAAGAATTAAAAGTAATTAAAAGGCAACTCATAAAAATAGTATTGTGCTATTTAAACAGTGTGAGTAGAACCCTTAATTTGTTTTTTGGTCCATTTTCTTTGAGAAGGAGGTGTGGCATCCCCTTACATCCTCTGTGCCCCCTATAAAGTGGCTCCAAAACCATTACATTAAAAGACAGAAACAAACAAACAAACAAATAAACAAACAAAAAACAATAGGAATAATTGCATGACAGTCGTTCTTTAGGACTTCGGAAATCTGCTTTGAAAAATGATACAGATCTTATTTTTAATTCTTAAGTTTAGGAGAAAAGAAACTCAGGTATTATCTGCATATCTGATTATATAAATCACCTTCAGAACCTACTTATGTAATAACAACTTTACTGCATTCACTGATAACCATAACATACTGCTACATGTTGGGCTGAAATGCTGCTGTGATAAATTCTCAACCACAACCTTTAAATTTCTTCATTTGTTTTACCAGGTTAATAAGGAATATAAGAATTGTATAGTGTATATATTTGAAGAACTAATTTACAGTGATTTATGATCACATAATCACATCTGGACTTACACAGCCTTTCTGCAGTTCCTCACAGCTGGAATCAGTCTCAGTCGTCCCTCCTCTGTTGTGTTGTATTTCCTCAGGTTCAGCTCATCCAGAACCTCCTCTGACATCTGTAGCATGTAGGCCAGAGCTGAGCAGTGGATCTCAGAGAGTTTCTTCTCTGGTCTGTTCTCTGACTTCAGGAACTCTTGGATCTCCTGATGTATTGAGTGGTCGTTCATCTCCAGCAGACAGTGGAAGATGTTGATGCTTCTGTCAGGAGAGATCTCATCACTGCTCATCTTCTTCAGGTTTTTGATGGCTCTCCGGATGATTTCTGGACTGTTGTCTGTACGACCCAGCAGGCCTCCCAATAGTCTCTGGTTGGACTCCAGAGACAGGCCATGAAGGAAACGGACAAACAGGTCTAGGTGACCATTTTCACTTTGGAGGGATTTCTCCATGGCTGTCTTCAGAAACACATCGAGGGATCTGTTTTTATCCCGGTCTTTCCCCAGGAAGTCCTTCAGGGGTCTGTATTTATCCCCATATTTCTCCAGGACGACATCCAGGAATCTGTAATTATCCCAGTCTTTCCCCAGGAAGTTCTCCAGTACCTCTGTCTTCCTGTTGGTGAAACAGTGGAACAGGTAGACAGCAGCCAGAAACTCCTGAATGCTCAGATGAACGAAGCAGTAAACTGTTTTCTGGAAAATCACACTCTCTCTTTTGAAGATCTCTGTACAAACTCCTGAGAACACCGAGGCCTCTGTGACATCAAGACCACAGTGCTCCAGGTCTTCTTGGTAAAACATGTTTCCTTTCTCCAGATGTTCAAATGCCAGCCTCCCCAGCTTCAGTAGGACTTCTCTGTCAGTCTCCGTCAGCTCCTGTGGACTCGTCTCATGTCCCTCATCATATTTCTGCTTCTTCCTCTTTGTCTGAACCAGCAGGAAGTGCGAGTACAGGTCAGTCAGGGTCTTGGGCAGCTCTCCTCTCTGCTCTGTAGTCAACATGTGATCCAGAACTGTAGCAGTGATCCAGCAGAAGACTGGGATTAGACACATGATGTGGAGGCTCCTGGATGTCTTGATGTGGGAGATCATTCTGCTGGACAGCTCTTCATCACTGACTCTCCTCCTGAAGTACTCCTCCTTGTGGGCATCAGTGAAGCCTCGTACTTCTGTTACCCTGTCAACACATGCAGGAGGGATCTGATTGGCTGCTGCAGGTCGGGAAGTTATCCAGATGAGAGCCAAGGGAAGCAGCTTCCCCTTGATGAGGTTTGTCAGCAGCATGTTGACTGATGACTTCTGTGTGACATCAGTCACAACCTCATTGTTGTGGAAATCCAGTGCCAGTCTGCTTTCATCCAGGCCGTCAAAGATGAACAGAACTTTACAGACAGCGAGCTCCTCTGCTGTGACCTTCTGTAATGTTGGATGGAAAACATGGAGCAGAGTGAGAAGACTGTACTGCTCATCTTTGATCAAGTTCAGCTCCCTGAACGAAAGCAGAATCACCAGACTGACATCTTGGTTTTCCAAACCCTCTGCCCAGTCCAGAGTGAACTTTTGCACCAAGAAGGTTTTTCCAATGCCAGCGACGCCATTCATAAGAACGACTCTGATGTGTTTCTGTTGGTCAGGTAAAGCTTTAAAGATTTCGTGACACTCGATTGGAGTGTCATGGAGGATCTTCTTCTTGGAAGCTGTCTCAAGCTGTGTCACCTCATGTTGGGTATTAACCTCTTCACTCTGTCCCTCTGTGATGTAGAGCTCAGTGTAGATCCTGTTGAGGAGGGTTTCACTTCCTGTTTCATCACTTCCTTCAGTCACATGTTCACATCTCCTCCTCAGACTAATCTTATGTTCATCTAAAACCTCCTGCAGACCACTATCTCCTGAAAGAGAAGGAACATTAAATTAAAGCGTTTAAAATATTATGACTTTAATAACAATCTTTAATGTGGATGCTGTACAACACAACAAATAAACCAAGAAGAATCCTGTGTTCAGACATGATCACATCAGGGAACAGATGTACAGCCTTACTTTGTGCAGTGATGGTCTGACTGGCTGTCTGCAGTCCAGCTCTTGTTCTGGATCTTTTCCCACACTGAGGACAGGAGAAGTTTCCTGATGAAGCAGACTGGTCCCAGTGTGAGGTGATGCACTGTCTGCAGAACCAGTGTCCACAGCTGGTAGAGACTGGATCCTTCAGGATGTCCTGACACAAAACACAGCAAGACAGCTGCTCCTCCCCAGAAACACGACTCCTCTTCTTCTTCTCTCCGTGGAGATGAACACATTCTTTAGACCTCGTCCTGCCCCCTCTGCTGGAAATAGTTTGTTTTAGTCACACACTTAATCACTGGCAGTTCAAATATCTCATGGTGGAGCTTCATGAAAACCTCCTGAGTAATGTTCTGCTCCACTGTGAGACAACTTTCAAAAGGCTCAAACTTTCCTCATGTCTTTCAACATTTCCCTGCAGTTAAACTGTTCTTGATGAGAGGCAGTCGATCCTCAGGTGGTTTTAGTTTTGGTGTTTTTGCTGGACATGCTGTGCAATTCAAACAAACTTTGGAACAATGATTAATCACATGTCTCAAGTAATTCATCCTCTCATCATTCATTCTTTAACTGGTGAACTGCTTTGAAATCCACATGAGCGTCAGATGATGGGACACCTTAAAGTAGATTCAACTGTCTGAGACTGACAGACTGAAACATGGAGATTCTACTGAACATTACTTTCAGTTTCTTCATCTGAAGCCACCAGAGGAGAGATTTACTAAAACTGTCACTTATCACCATCAGTGGGGCAAAATTTGTGTCTCCACTTTTTTAGTTTAGTAGAATATTCCCTCAAACTTCAGATGTTAATGAGTCGCAGTGCATGTGATTTTCACAGAGTTTTCTACTGCTGAACTTTGTGGAAGATTTCTGGGGCAACTTCGAAACCTCTTTGACAAAATTATTTCTGTTAACACATAACAAAGTAATATCACAGGCTCAGTTAATAAGTCTGACAAATTTAAAACCCTACTGTGTTTCTAAAGATCATCAGTGTGAGAAGAAGCTCCACTCTGTAACATCACTGAACAATCACAGTGTTTCTGTCGCTCCAACAACTCCAACAGAGTGAGACCTCTCGTCTTTAGCTGACTGCAGCATGTCAGTTTCAGGAGTCACAGTCTTCCAGCTGAACTTTGATTCATATCAGATCAACAATTGAAGCTTATCAATGTAATAGTTTGGAGCCAGGATCTTCAGATTATGTATACATATATATTTGTGTCAACATATATACATAACCATAATAACTATATTTGTATACCCATGTAAATATAATTACATTTTCCTTCTGATTTCTTCTTTTACTGATACGTTGATATTTCATTACCTGTTTTATTGTTGTATTTTAAGTTAGATATTTCGATATCTGTTTATTTTTCTATTTATAACCTTTATTCAAACTGGGAAGGCCATTAAGCAAGAGCAAGCTTTCTTTTACAAGGAGGCCCTGAGTACAGGACATAGAAAACATTAGAAGCACACAAAAGTTACAATATACATCAACAATTTAGTCAAGAAGCAGGACATCAGCATAAGAGACGACATCAGTTCACAGAAAACACGTGCATTCACAATGTTCTGTCTAATTTACAAGCCTCTGCAGAATGTTGCCTGGAGGACGATACAAATGCATTTTATTGTGCAGTCCTGTATTGTATAATGGCAGTAAAGCCGAGCTTTGTACCTTGAACCAGTGTTTGGATCAAGTTGCATTAAGGTGTGTCAGATTCAGCAGCTACAGCTGTTATTACAATGTGTCAGATACACATTTAATCCACGTTTGATAAATATAAGTATCAGGTCAGACTCTGTATCAGTAGATACACACATTTAAAGGACTCTGATCCCCAGTGAGTGACTACAACAATACCTCATGTCATTATAAAAACACAGTGTTGTAGTGTAGATTATCAGATAATATAAAAACTGAATCATCTTCAGGTCAGT
This sequence comes from Epinephelus moara, assembly GCF_006386435.1. Classification (NCBI taxonomy): domain Eukaryota; kingdom Metazoa; phylum Chordata; class Actinopteri; order Perciformes; family Serranidae; genus Epinephelus; species Epinephelus moara. Next base: position 11,387,882 of record NC_065515.1, on the reverse strand, counting down.
TTACAGTAGAAACAGTCTCTTACTTTGTGTCTGAGGGTCCAGGTTCATTACTGAAGAATGGAGGGAAATCTCTGGATTGGTCACTCTTCAAAGACAGACAGCTGGACACTGGAGACTCTGATCTGTCCTCCTCTTTCTCCAAATCACTCATCTTCTCAAATCTGAGAACACTGGACACACACACACACACACACACACACACACACACACACACACAACACACACACNTACACACACACACACACACACACACACACACACACACACACACACACACACACACACACACACACACACACACAGCATAATGAAGTCAGTACATTACCCATACAGTCAGTAACTTGTTATTGACAGGACACTGATTACATACTGGGTGGATATTTTCCTGACACTATAACAGACAAAACTTAATCAGAATAAAAATCAGCAGATGAATCAATAATGAGAGTAATCATTATTTGCAGGTCTAGTATTAACACTCACCCTGACTCAGACGACCTGTATTCCTCTGACTGCTCCGTCGAGTTTAAAATGGAGTCTGGGACAATATGACTTCATAGTTTGACCGTCAGTCTTTGCTGTGTGTGTGTGTGTGTGTGTGTGTGTGTGTGTGTGTGTGTGTGTGTGTGTGTGCAATCTGTAATAAAGATATGATGTTAAGATTACCACATGCAATTCTTTTAGTTACCTAATAGCTCACTGACACTCTATATTAAGGAGTTCAAGGTACGTTAAGCCTTGAGACACAATCTCTCTGTAAATCTAGAGGAGAAGCTGTGGAAGAAATGGTCAACTTCAGAAACAGAAATAGCTTATTGCCAAATTCTTTTGCACAGACAACAAATTTGACTCCCTGATTTGGTTAAAAACAATGAACACAGTGTAAAAGTGTAAAGACGAAATAAAAAAAACAGGCTCAACCGATTAGACTTTTGTGGTCATAGGTCAGAGTGACCTCACAAAACATGTTTTTGGCCGTAACTCAAGAATTCATACACTATTTATGACAAAACTTAATACAAATGTCAAACAGGATAAAATAATGACATTTCATATCCAAAAAGTCAAAGGTCAACTTCACTGTGACATCATAATGTTCTGCATTAAACACTTTTCTGTCCATTATGAAAGGTCATACCTCAGGAGCAGAAGACGAGACATTTGGTCAGATACTAAATTGTGACACTAATCTTGAAACTGTGCTGTTTGTATAGTTCCTCTGTGCTGTCGGGGGGACGACGGAGGCATACAACCACGAGACACTAATTCCAGTTTCAGAAATTGTGCTGTATGTTCCTATTACAGGGAAATGAAAGTAAAGGGGCATTACAGACACTGCGGTCAGGCCACCCAAGTACGCAAAGTAAGTATGCAAATGCCCTGCCTCATTTAAAGCTGCACATCATTGACAACAAAGCAGAGGTTGGACATCACTGACTTCAGACCAGAGAACCCAAAGCACCATTGAGAGCAACTGCTGAAATACGGAGTTGAGAAAACAGCTGAATGATGAGGTGAGGAGCTGCTTCTGTGTTTTATATAACTGTATGAGTAAATGGGTATCATTATGATATATTCAATATCTTATTAGTGTCCCAGAGCCCAATATATATATATATATATATATATATATATATATATTTAAATTATTTTTCTCTCTCTTGGTTCCTTTCAGTCAGAAACGCAGGGAGATATTTTTTTCAATCTTTTATTTATTTCATTTTATTAAATATTTATTACTGATCAGCTGTTTTCTTAAAGTTTGATCCTACAGTGCCAGGAATAAAATTATGATGGAGAAACTGGAGAATTTCTAAATATGTGTATTTCATTTGAATTGAATTAATTAATTATTTTATTGTTATTTTTATTATTATTATTTTTGCTGTAATGTGCTTCCTCAGACACTCTGCTCTCAGTCATCTTTCTTCACTTCCTCATTTCTTAGTTCCTGTCTGTCTTCTTAACCTCATGGGCAGATGATGGCCTCTTTGTTTGCGAGGGCAAGGGGGGCGTGCAATTCCTTGTCTCCCAAGTTGCTCATCTTTACAGCTAATTCCTGCTATCAGCTGTTTCCTGTTAGTCCACTGCCAGTGGGTCGCACGTGCGGCGTCATCAAAAAGCTCCTCCCAAAAGTCGTCAACTTCGAAGGGCGCCAATATGTCTAGCCCACAAGGTGGGAAATTGGACACCTCAGATCAACTCGCCAATCTGGCTCTGTGTGTCTAAACGCTCGCAGCTTGCCGGCAAAACAGCCCAACATTCGCCGAAAATCTAGCACTGTAAAAGGGGCTACAGACTTCATAGTTGTTTCACATCTTTCTGTTGTTTTGCTTTGGAGTCACCACACATCTCTCTGTGATCATGTTGAGTCTCTTTGTGGTCATTTTGCACCTCTTTTTAGTCATTTTGTTTCTTTGTGGTAAAATTCAGTCTCTTTCTGGTCTGTGCGTCTATCTCTGGGTGACATTTTGCAGGGGGGTCCTGATACTTTGGGCCCCTGAGTCTGTGCCCAGTAGGCCAGTTCAGTAACATATCCATGCTTTCTTTTCTTTCTTTTCTAATTTCTCCAATTATTCTCTCCTCATTTCCTCCCTTCTTTCCTTTTCCTTTCTTCCTTGCTTCTATCCATCTGTTTTGACTCCCCAAAGGAGTCCTGCAGGGTGCAGGGAGGAATCACTCGGTTAACGACGTAACCCCGATCCCTGAGTGATTCAAATCATTTCTTCTCAGTGATACACTTTAATTATCGTTCAGCCGTGTATCAGTTCAGTGACTCGGACTACACAGTACACAGTCAGGGCTCCTCCCGCCAAGCACTGAACGATTCGGTGAACGAATCTTTTGAACAAATCTTTTTAATGAACTGATTCTAGTGATTCAGTAACATCTAAAGAAGTGCTTTGCCCATCACTAAGACATGGATGGAAACTGTCAGAGAAACTTGACTGGTGCGCTGTGGGGCCATAATTCTAGTTTGTTGGGTTTTTTTTTTGCTTCTCTGCTCTTTGGTTTGGTTGGCTTCATCGGACCATGACCATGCATTGGTTGGTTAGCAGTTGAGTATGAAGCAGTCTGGATGAGAGTCAGTACCTCCAAGTCTGAGGCCATGATTCTCTGCCAGAGAGCGTTGGATTGCTCCCTCTGGGTTGGGAAAGAGTTGCTCCCTCAAGCAAAGGAGTTCAAGTATCTAAAGGGTAAAATGGAGTGTAGGATCAAGAGGCGGATTGGCGCGGTATTGGCAGCGAGCATATATTGTTCTGGATCATTGTGGTAAAGAGGGAGCTGAGCCAAAAGGCCAAACCCTTGATTTAGCAGTCCATCTATGATCCGACTTTCACCAATGGTCATGAGCTTTAGGTAGTGACCGAAAGAATGAGATCACGGATACAAGCTTCTGATATGAGTTTTCTGTGTAGGGTGGCTGGGTTCAGCCTTAGAGATATGGTGAGGACTTCAGACATCCGGAGGGAGCTCGGAGTAGAGCTGCTCCTCCGTCGCTTCGAAAGGAGGCAGTTGAGGTTGTTCGGGCTCCTGATTAGGATCCTCCTGGATGCCTTCATTTGGAAGTTTTCCTTTCAACAGGTAGGGGGCCCCAGGGTAGACTCAGATTATGCTGGATTGTGCAGTCCTGTATTGTATAATGGCAGTAAAGCCGAACTTTGTACCTTGAACCAGTGTTTGGATCTAGAAGCACTAAGGTGTGTCAGATTAGTTAGTAAATTAGTTACCTAATAACTCACTGACACTCTTAAGGAGCTCAAGGTACGTTAAGCCTTGAGACACAATCTCTCTGTAAATCTAGAGGAAAAGCTGTGGAAGAAATGGTCAACTTCAGAAACAGAAATAGCTTATTGCCAAATTCTTTTGCACAGACAACTAATTCCAGTTTCAGAAATTGTGCTGTAAGTTCCCATTACTGGGAAATGAAAGTAAAGGGGCATTACAGACACTGCGGTCACGCCACCCAAGTATAGAACTGGCATAACTGCAGTGTCATATGCAGTATGCAAATGCCCTGCCTCATTTAAAGGTGCACATCACTGACAACAAAGCAGAGGTTGGACATCACTGACTTCAGACCAGAGAACCCAAAGCACCAGGGTGCCGGGAGGAATCACTTGGTGAACGGCGTAACCCCGATCACTGAGTGATTCAAATCATTTCTTCTCAGTGATACACTTTAATTATCGTTCAGCCATGTATCAGTTCAGTGACTCAGACTACACAGTACACAGTCAGGGCTCCTCCTGCCAAGCACTGAACGATTCGGTGAACGAATCTTTTGAACATATTTTTTTTAATGAACTGATTCTAGTGATTCAGTAACATCTAAAGAAGTGCTTTGCCCATCACTAAGACATGGATGGAAACTGTCAGAGAAACTTGACTGGTGCGCTGTGGGGCTGTAATTCTAGTTTGTTGGGGGGTTGCTTCTCTGCTCTTTGGTTTGGTTGGCATCATCGGACCATGACCATGCATTGGTTGGTTTGCAGTTGAGTATGAAGCAGTCTGGAATGAGAGTCAGTACCTCCAAGTCTGAGGCTCCTGGTGGGAGCTCGGAGTAGAGCTGCTCCTCCTTTGCATCGAAAGGAGGCAGTTGAGGTGGTTCGGGCTCCTGATTAGGATCCTCCTGGATGCCTTCATTTGGAAGTTTTCCTTTCAACAGGTAGGGGGCCCCAGGGTAGACTCAGATTATGCTGGATTTTATATCTCATCTGGCCTGGCAGCTCCTCAGGATCCCCCGGGAGGAGCTGGAAAACGTTGCTAGGAGAGAAATTGGAAAATGGATAGATGGCTGTTTTATGTCCTTTTTCACTGGCCCATTCCTTTTCCCCCGACTTGTTTACTTGTTGCCAATTTGATGGCTCTTACTCCACTCCATTCCTTTGTTCATTCCTTTTTTTCTGACTGTCCATCCAATGCTCCTTACTCCATTTCTATCTTCCTTTTCCCCCCTCCTTCCTTCCTTTCTCCAGATGAGTTGAACAAGAGTTGTCTAAACATAGCACACTTCAGAGCACATATTGTGAACCTGCTGATGATGTGTTTACTATTTTTTGTTTGTATTCTCCATCAGTGCTGCTCAGAGTCAAACAACATTGGAGTCCAAACTCGAGGCCCTGCAGTGCCACTTCACCTGGAATCTGGACCCCAGCAGATCTGAGCTTTTACGCCGCAGTGAAAGCCTGGAGGACATCGGCACAGAGGAGGGAAACAGCTGGCTAGGTCACATTTACAACCTGCGGGGGTTCATTCAGTACAAGCTGGGGTTCACCGAAGATGCCCAGAGTTTCTTCAGCAGGGCTGCAGAGGCCTTCCGCCAGATAAGACACAGAAATGAAGGTCCCTGGTTAATGGTGAACTACGGTAACCTGGCTTGGCTGCACCACCACCTGGGAAACCAAGCAGAGAGTCAGTCTTACCTGTCAAAGGTTGACGCCCTGATTAATCAGTACCCATCTCCATCCCCGGACGAACTTCATCCAGAGATCTATGCTGAAAAAGCCTGGACCCTGATGAAGTTCAGCGGAGAGAAAAAGCTGATCGTAGATTATTTCCAGAGAGCCATCAAGATGCAGCCGGACATGGTGGAGTGGAACACCAGCCACACCTTAGAGTTAGTGCATGCTTTTAAGCACATCGATGAAAAGGTGGAGGCTGAAATCTTCGAAAAATTAAGAATCGCCAGGGAACAAGATCCAGAGAACTTGTACCTCGCTGCTTACTACCTTGAGCAATGTGCTAAATTAGGAGAAAGAATTGAAGATGAAGCACGTGAGTTAGCCAGAAAGGTTCTGAGAAATCCTGTCGGCAGCTACGGTGGTATTAAACCGTTATTATGGATTTACAGAAACTACATTTCTGTAGATGAGGCCATTGCATTGGCAGAGGAGGCTCTGAAAAAGCACCCAGATGAGCGTTACCTGAAGAGATGTGCTTCACTCTGCTACAAATGGATCATTTACTTTAGTGACAGACTCCCAGAGCGAAGCAAGATAGACAGAGCAATCCGCCTCCACGAGGAGGTGATTTCTCTTTACCCTCATTCTTCACTTATGAAGAAAGTGGACCTCGCTAATATATACGCAAAGTCAAATTACAGCCAGGCAAAAGCTGAGCAGATATTTCAGGAACTGCTAGAAAGGGATCGGATAGAAAATGATCTGGAACCTACAGACAAACAGATGCTTTACAACAACTACGCAAAACGTTTGTTTTTCGATCATCAGGAGGACCAAAAGGCAGTACAGTATCACATGAAGGCGGCAGCCATACAGAATCAGTCCTCCTTTCGTGCGAACAGCATCAGATTTCTGGAGAGGATTAAAGACAAAGACAGGAGCCCAATGTGTAGAGAAATAGCAGAGTTTCTGGAAAACTTAAAAGAGCTGTAGTTATTTTAAAGGTTTGAGTGTGTAAGATTTAGGGGGATATATTGGCAGAAATTGTGTATAATATAATAAGTATGTTTTCTTTAGTGTATGATCACCTGAAAATAAGAATCATTTCGTTTTTGTTGCCTCAAAATTAGCCTTAGAAAATGTTTTCACCGGTTAAAATCAGCGATCCTTATGTTTTTGAGAGGAAGAGACCTGGGTAAAAACCACCTGAACATATGGATCAGAAATAAATTGAGCACAAATGAAGGTATCAGAGAAAAAAAGGTGAGCACAGATAAGCAGGTACTGGGCAAGCAGGCCATCAGCAACGTACAGAACAGGATAGGAGAAACAATGATTTGTGATGTGAAACTGCTGTGTTCAGTGTTTTTACTGGTTTAAATCAGCTGGTCTGTTTGTTTTGGAGAGGAAGAGACCTCTGTGGATAAATTAGCTCCTGGTAAAAACCTCCTGAACAATGAACACTGAAGGAATTCTGACCAGGAGAAGTTTCAGCTGGTTGCAATCTGCGATCGTCACCGCTAGACGCCACTAAATCCTCCTAAATCTTACACACTGGACCTTTAACAGCACTGGTTCTAAACCCAGAAAAAATATAGATATTCAGCTGGGAGAAAAATACTGCACACACTCATTAATTTCATAACAAGCACATTTGGTAAACCTTTTTTTCCTTTGGCCAGGTGGTGCGGAAGGAAGCACCAAGCAGGGGTGTCAAATATACGGCACACAGGCCAGAGCCGGCCCACCAAAGGGTCCAGTTCAGCTCACTGACACAGCTCATATCGCTGCTGTTTGACGGCTACGAGGTGCCTGCAAGTTTCAGGAGCAAGTGAAACAGTTAGTGGCCTACTTCATGTAAAATATTGCTTCAGAGGCTTTTCATCCTGACCACAATACAGTTCTCTGAACACTCACTGTTTGAAGTATGACTTATATTTTTCTCTCTCAGAGGATTTGAACCACAGAATGAGGCTGAACAGCTGCAGATGAAGTGAGTGATTAGATACTGCACATACAAACTGCTGAAACCTGAGCGCTTTACATTGTAATATCTTACAGATAAGTCAGAGGTCCAAAATCTAAAATTAAAATTACCTGCAAAAAAATAATGAAATAAAAATAAAATAAAATAAAATAAAACTAATATGGGTTTATAGGCAGGATCTCTGACAGGACAGGTAAGGTACAGTTTTGTGCTTCCAGGACATTAAAGACAACTTAATCTGCAGAATCAGGATCACTTCAGGTATCTAAAGAAATTTTGGAAAGACGACACATTAGGAGAAGAAATCCTTGACTTCTTTCCAAAAGCCTACAAACATGCTACCTACCAAAAAATAAATAATATCTAAAATACATTTTGCTCTCCAAAGTTTTAAAAATTATGATACTCTGAATATTAACGAAAGATGGGAAGCACAGAGCTTATTCTATAACATCAGTAGAAGAATGGGACAGTGTCTGCAGAATGGTTGATGATGAGCTCCCCCTCTTGGAGAGAATTCAGCTTGGAAAATGTGACTGGTTTCTTCTGTAGTCCAGCACAAAAGACTAACTCTCTAACCGGACTGCCTGCTGGAGGTCCTGTGGAAGCGCTGAGGAAAACCATCTCCACATTTTCTGGAACTGTCCCTATGTGGCTCCATTTTGGAAAGGTGTCCACAGTGTCCTGAAGAAGCTTTTTGAGTTGAAAATCTGTTTTAATTTTGGCTATCTAGAAGAGCTTCACTGTGCAAAGTGAGATGCATATTTGTTGAGGGTGTTGTTCGGGGCTTGTAAAAACGCTTTGACGAGAAAATGGGTTAAGATGTACCAAACAGAAATGAGTGAGAGAATTACATTTAAACTAAAAACCCAAATACTTACTAGAATGTGTGTATATATAGCCTAAACGAGCATGTGTATATGTATGTTTATATATGTATGTGTGTATGTGTACACACATGCGTGCATGTGTGTGTGTAAATGTATATGTGCAGATTTTGTTTTTTACTCAAGAATGATCCTCCCCTAATTTTGGTTTCGTTTTTAGTTCACTTCAAGTGTGTTTTTGTGTCCTGTCGACACGTATGTCTGTTCTTTAAAGGAAAACCAAATAAAAAAAATAAATAAACGAAAGATCTAAAAGGTGAGGGGGGATCAGCTGTTTCTCTTTTTGTGATGTAAGAGAAACAAATTGTTGTATGAAATGATGTTGAATGGAAATAAATGATGGAGCTACAGGGAACTACTGTACCGACTTTGTGCTGACATCGTTTTAATACAGACTAAAATTTGTGAATCCAGCTTTAACTTTAAATTTTGCTCGCAAGCATGCTCACAAAGAGGATGAACGCCTCGGCCAGGACGCCCGGCATCCACAAGGAACTGAAACTTAGCACAGCAGTACATTACTTACCTTCAGTGGCGCTACTCCTGCCTGCTTCTCCAAACTGATCACATGTCGACTGACAGCTCCTGTAGGTAATACACAAGCCCACTTCACAAAATCCAAACTGCCCCTTTGAATGTGTCCAAGACTGTGTTTTTCTCAATCAGAGAAGTCAACACTACTAATCCTGACATCCTCATGAGAGTAGAAATAGTGTTGAAAAGAAAGTGTTGACCATTCTTTAGACAGATTATGGAATCTATCTTTAAAACAAACATCAAGCATATCTCAGTAAGAATAAAACATGGTTAAATACATTTTAAATTTGTTCATAATGACTTAGATACAGGTGCAGCCATGATCTACTATAGTATCATCACGTCTTATTGTGCCCCCTCCTGGTCACAGGCCTGCACAACAACAATATAAACTGTTTAAATGAGCTCTTAAAGCAGTGGACAGCAAACAAACTCATGCCACCGTTACAGTATTGTCAAAAATACAAATTATTGAGCTCTGGAGTTTTTCTGTTTGTGGCACCTAAAAGAAATATTTGTTCTAAAAGCTCAAGGCTGACATAAGAAGCAAGATCAACAACAAGGGGAGACTGTTCAATTAAAACAGTGCATGAGAGAATTTGCTCAAACTGCTTTTTTTTCTGCTTTGTGATTTCACTGGTTATTTGAGTCTGTCTGGATGGGTACAGTGACACACTGTACAGCCTCGCTGTTATGGATGTCTGATTGACGCTGGATAATGACAGGATTCGGTGAGGTAACGTAAGGTAAGCTTAGTGACGTTATTCTAAACAACAGATCCCTCAGAGTGGAGGCTGGCTGTTTGTTCAGGAAGCTTGATTTGATAAGCAGCAGAGTTTTTTTGTATGTCAAGCACACTTTTTAAGCATCAGTATCGCAGTTGATTATGTTCACTTAATTGTGGGAAGCCAAAATTGTGAATGAGAATAAAATATCTAGGGGAGAGTGGGGCACAACCTAACGTGGGGTAAACTGTGACAGAGACTTTTTAAGTGGTTACACAGGGTTTAGCTTTTGGTGCTTGCAGCCAGTTGACCACAAGACCGCCAAACAGTGACCCGTGAAATTCCACAGAGATTAATTTGTCAGGTATCTTATTGACACACACTTTCACAGTCTTTTCAATATTCATACATTCAGTACTAATATTCTGACATGTGGATCTAGGTTAGCCAATTTGTACACATCTATCTGTCCAACCACTGAATATGGATGATAGACTAACAGATGGATGGACACCTGTATAGATACCTGTCCTTCCCCGGATGTAGATGGAGAGATAGGTGTCTACATCTATCCATCAATCTATCACAGATGAAAAGAGAAAAATATATAATATCCACACTGTGCATCCATCTATGTGTTCATGAAGCCTTCGTGGTAAGATGAGGACAGGATCAACATATATCCTCCTGAGACCCTGTGTCCTCATATGAGGACATCACATTTTGGGCTTACTTGACCTTATACTTCATTCTACTTAACTTAGATGCATTGTTGTCCTACATGGATACTTTTTGTGCCATCTAGTGGTTGTAAGAGCACAACACACTACTCCATGTAAAAACAAGATGGCAGCCATCTCTGCCAAGTCAGTCTGCAGCCGATCCTGGATCCTGGCACAAAAGTGGACAAGGTCCAAAACCTGATCACATTTTATGGTTTAAACTTGTTTATTTCCTATTAATAATGTTTGTAGTTTGATATGGAACACAAATTTGACCAATTTTAGCAATTCAGTTCTTTGTACAGGTGAGGTGTTTCCTGCTTCTGCATTTGCCCTGTCACACCTCCACCGGTGCCATAAGGTCAGCTGCAGGGTCGTCAGCTGGAGGCCGCCGTTCACTGATGTTTCACCCCCTATTCCAGTACATCTCCCGGCAGGGGGGCAGTGGCAGATAGGGGATGTCTCCCCGCCACCCCCTGCAGTTGCCTCTATTGGGGTGTTGTCCTCCAACCATTGTCCTTCCTCCGGAGCCACAGTGAGTAGCTCGCTTTATCTGCCTCCTCTCCTGGCTCCTTCACGGCCTTCCGCAGACTTGATCCCACCATTCCAGCACCGTGAAGTAGTTGGACGTTTTTTTTCCCAACACAGCCCCAGCATCCGACCTCCACAGGTGGTGATAGCCTCTCGCTGTGCCCTCCCTTGCATGTGCTAGGTGTGGTAAAATGACCATTCTCAGAAAGAGTGGGACATGTAAAATACATATAGGGATCGAAGCTTCTTTTGAGGCACTTCAGCTGTGTTACAGTTTGTCCTTTTTCCCATGGTTAGTAAGTATAGGCCTATTCAATCAGCCTGAAAATAGAGAATACGTTAGCACTAGCTAACTAGCTAGCTACCATCACTATCTAGTCAAGAAAATCCATGCAGACCTATACAAAACTGTATAGGAAAATTACGTGTAGGCTTGTCCATGACTAAATATCTTAAAAGGGTAAAATGCTTACTGTTTTTCTTCTTATTCTTTAAATTGTTCCAAAAGAGAGAGCAGTGGGAGACAACCATCTTACAGTCGCAAGGTGCAGGCCCGTTGTCCAAAGCGACACCAAAGTTGGCAGTTGATGTTCCGTCACCTACAGAATTTGGCCCTTTTCTGTATTTTTCTTTTTGTTTGTCCCCCTGCCTCCCAGAAATAGTCAGCATGGTTTGAAATGTTATTAGTAGGCTAGGCCTACCCATTTTATTGAATTCCTTGAGTCTGAATTGTATAGAAACATGTTTACTTCAAAAGCAAAGCTATTTTCAATTTCTTCAGGTTCAGGATAGTATAAACTGTTAAACCCCCAGGGGACATAGCCTATATTTTAGTCTGCTTTGTATAATTTTAAAATAGCCACTTAATTAGTTAAGGAAAAACATGTAGTGAAAAAAAATCACTCTATGTGCATGAAAATAGGAAACTATAGCTGTCAAATGTAAAAAAAAAAAATACCCAAAACATTCCATTGAATTCCTTGTGTCATAATTGTATGGAAAAATGTGTTCATTTGTCTCTCTGTGTTGTTTACTTCAAAAGCTAAGCTATTTTCAGTTTCTTTGGATTCGGTATAGGTGTAATAAACTGTTAAAAATAAACCCCATGGGACATTATTTCAGTCTGCTAGCTAGTATAATCCTAAAATAGACACTTAAATTATTAAAAAAAACAGGTGGTGAATTTTTTTTCACCCTGGGTGCATGAAAAAAAGGAAAATATAGTTGTGAAATTAACATTTTTTTGCCATTTCTTGTTGTTTTTGTCCAAAATAATCATTCCATTGAATTCCTTGGGTCAGAGTTGTATGGAAAAGAGTGTTTATTTGTCTCTGTATGTTGTTTAAAAGTTACACCGCTTTCTGTATCTTGTTTTTCTTTTTCCGGTTGGGGATAGGTGCAATAAAGGGTTAAAAATGAAGCCTTTGGGACATTATTTCAGCTTGGTACCTGGCATAATCTGAAAATAGACACTTTAAGGATTAAGAAAAATCAGGTGCCACAAAAAAATCCGGGGGATGCGCGTGGACCCCTATTTCCATCTAGACTATTGAGGTGCTTCGTTTCGTGGACTGCCCTCTTCCCAGGGGACGGTAAGCTCAATGAGGAGGACCCTCCTTTACCCTGAAGACCACATAACAATAGGCCTATCTGTCCGGAGAGCAACAGTAACAAGCTAAGACGCTGTTAATTAGGAAGTACTCATCTAACCGCATTGGGACTTTTTTTATCATCTCATTGGGACTTGGTGGTGGTGGTGGTGGTGGTGGTGGTGTGTCTCCTCCCGGTGCTGCTGTCACTGAACAAGTTCAGTACTTTCACGGACACGGGGCCGGTCACCAGCGGCCGCTGTTCCCCCCGGGGACGTACCTGCGCTCATGCTGCACCGCGACGCACAAGAGTGTGTGCGTGCCTTGTTCACGGAGCTGTGGAACTACATCAGCAAGTGTCTGCGCTGTGGGGTGTGCGGTAAGTACCAGGTGGTGAAGACGCCGTGCACGGCACAAAGTGACTGCCAGTCCGGGATAATACTACAAGAAGTAGGCTACAACACGCGCCTCCGGACAGGTGGTGCTGCTAAAGGTACACCTGATGAGGACACGGTGTGCCACAGCTGTCCCAACAGGCACCATCTCAACACTCTGACCGGTGAGTGCATGTTTCCACTACAGTCAGCAGAGGGCACTGCACACACACACATACGCTATAACATGTCCAGTGTGTGTATCCACAGCCTGATATATCTTCTTCCTACATGTTTTCTTTTTCTTCTTATGTTCTTAGCATATTAGTTATCTTCTGTTCTTTTTAGTTATGTCATTTTACATGTTATTAATGTCTTTTTGAAGGATGTTACAGAGTAGCAACATGTTAATTAACAAAACCTTGTTATAAATACACATCCAATGTTCTGCAATACGTTCTTATAAACACACATACACATCCAGTGCTCTGTAATACGTTGTCTTAATTGTACTTAATGTAATGTAATGTCAAGTCTGTTAATAAAGGATTTTTTTTTTAAATCTTCGTCTTGTTATTTTGTTTGATTAAAAACTACAGTGAGCAGGTGTTTGTGAAAAATTACTGATGAAACTTTATATTTGTGTCGTAAAGATCGACCTCTTTAGTAGGAACTAAAAGGGTTGGATCTAAAAGTCACCAACAGGAAGTCAGAGAGTAGTTGGGGAAAAGTAGCAAGTAGAGCAGTGAGGAAATTCAAGTGTGCAAGAGACACTTTGTGGGAAATCTGATTGCTGCAACGCCTCATAAAGGTCCCACAGTTCTTCCACCACACCTAACATATACTGCTACCGGCTACACATACACGGTACTGGTGAAAGGGTCAACATATCTCTGAAAAATAGACAGATTGAAGGGTGTGAGATTCTTCCTTAAAGTGAGTTTTACTATTTTAGATCCAATGACAGTCACTGGGGACCCACAGAGTGTGAGAAGAAGAGTCAGCCTTTGTAGTTGGTGAGTGAGGGTTGTACTGAGGTTATGAGAAGAGTCCTGTTAGGCGGTGATAGACACGGTGTGGCACTGTGGTTGACAAACAACACAGTGTTGTTGCTGTTTGATTTTGGTGTAACATCATACAGTGACATGTCGTTTACTGTGAATAGTGAAAGAAGTAGAAGATGAACTGATCTCCAAAAGACATGAAGTTAAAGATGGAGCCTATCCCAGCTGACACTGGGTGAGAGGAGGGGCAGGGTACACCCTGGACAGGTCACCAGACTATCACAGGGCTGACACATAGAGACAGACAACCATTCACACTCACATTCACACCTACGGACAATTTAGTCACCAATTAACCTGCATGTCTTTGGACTGTGGGAGGAAGCTGGAACACCTGGAGAACACCCACGCTGACACGGGGAGAACATGCAAACACCAAACAGAAAGGCCATCCTCTTGCTGTGAGGCAACAGTGCCAACCACTGCATCACCGTGCCGCCCCTCACCCATACTGCAGCTAACAAAACAAAACAAAAATAAGATAAATCACATCAAGTGCTAAAAATAACTGTACAAAAATGCAAACCATCACATCATCATAATCCAGTGCCTATTCTGACTTTATCTGCCATTATTTAAAAACTTCATAGATATAGATACATTTTTAAATCTGTTCAATCTTCAGTGAGGTCCTCTAAATCTCCCACCTAATGCCAACAGACCTCTGCTATCTTTTGTACAACAATCATCAGTGTCATCATGACTTGATACTTGTGAGAATGATGTAGATAAATGCATTTATAAAGTACAATAAGGTTGTTTCATTTTGTCCTCTGTTTCACACTGCTGTCATTTGTGAAACCAGAATAATTGTTTCGTTTGAGATGTGGCAGGTTCCCAGGAAGAGATTGTGGGCAGGACTTTACCTGCTTGGTGTTACTGTTTATTTCTCTGTTTGCATTTCTAAGAAGAGTTAGAGCGTACAGACCAAACCTGAATTCTTAGAAAGACTTTGGTGGGTTGAATTAGCATGTGTTGTGAGATGTACAGCCAAACAGAAACCATGAGTAAGTGCCTAAAGCTTTGGTGCTGTATTTGTCCACACACACACTCCTACTGCGCCAGGTGTCAGTTAATCAGTTTGCTGATAATAAAAACATAAAAAAAACACAAAACTGTAAATATTGCTTTACTTGTAATAGAGTATTTTATAGAGGCTGAGGCTCTGCATCGACGTAGAGCCTACGCCATAGCCTGATGCTCCTCCCCAGAAATTTCTGTAAGCTGACACCATTTCCCTCAGTAGAAACAAAGCTTTTATTTACTTTAATTTTACAGATTATAAACTATAAACTGTGAAGACAATAAAGCCTCCACAAAAATAGCATTTATGTCTTGTGTGATTTATCCTGGCTTCATATGAGCAGAGGAAATCCCCGCTCGTTGCTAGGCTAATTTATACAGTGTGAAATGCCATAGGTCTGCCCTGCCCCGGCAGGAGGCCGCAGGGCCTTCTGAAAGTACCCCACCTGCAGTTTCCAGATGAGTAAATAAGAGTGACTCTAAGATTAATTTTCACAGCTATTTCAGAACTACTCTTATTTATACTCTAAAATGTTTTTTGTCTGTATTGCAATAGTAATACTACTGCATTATTTGTGTTTTTAAAGGCAGCAGGTATAGGTCATGCCATTGTTCTTTATCTTGATTAATTTTGCACATCTGTGCTCTCATATTTGATGATGTGTGCATGCAAAAAAAAATCAAAGCTACATTGCATCCCCCTTGTTAAAAATTAACAATTCGACCACTGCATATACTGCTACTGGCTACACATACATGGTACTGGTGAAAGGGTCAACATATCTCTGAAAAATACAGACAGATTGAAGGGTGTGAGATTCTTCCTTAAAGTGAGTTTTACTATTTTAGATCCAATGACAGTCACTGGGGACCCACAGAGTGTGAGAAGAAGAGTCAACCTTTGTAGTTGGTGAGTGAGGGTTGTACTGAGGTTATGAGAAGAGTCCTGTTAGGCAGTGATAGACACGGTGTGGCAATTTGGTTGACAAACAACACAGTGTTGTTGCTGTTTGATTTTGGTGTAACATCATACAGTGACATGTCGTTTACTGTGAATAGTGAAAGAAGCAGAAGATGAACTGATCTCCAAAAGACATGAAGTTAAAGATGGAGCCTATCCCAGCTGACACTGGGTGAGAGGAGGGGCAGGGTACACCCTGGACAGGTCACCAGACTATCACAGGGCTGACACATAGAGACAGACAACCATTCACACTCACATTCACACCTACGGACAATTTAGAGTCACCAATTAACCTGCATGTCTTTGGACTGTGGGAGGAAGCTGGAGCACCTGGAGGAAACCCACACTGACACAGGGAGAACATGCAAACTCCACACAGAAAGGCCATCCTCTTGCTGTGAGGCAACAGTGCCAACCACTGCATCACCGTGCCGCCCCTCACCCATACTGCAGCTAACAAAACAAAAAGAAGATAAATAACATCAAAGTGCTAAAAATAACTGTACAAAAATGCAAACCATCACATCATCATAATCCAGTGCCTATTCTGGCTTTATCCGCCATTATTTAAAAACTTTATAGATATAAAGAAATTTTTAAATCTGTTCAATCTTCAGTGAGGTCCTCTAAATCTCCCACCTAATGCCAACAGACCTCTGCTATCTTTTGTACAACAATCATCAGTGTCATCATGACTTTTTACTTGTGAGAATGATGTAGATAAATGCATTTATAAAGTACAATAAGGTTGTTTCATTTTGTCCTCTGTTTCACACTGCTGTCATTTGTGAAATAAGGTTGTTTCATTTTGTCCTCTGTTTCACACTGCTGTCATTTGTGAAACCAGAATAATTGTTTGGTTACACAACAGTTACAATATAGCCTATGTAACGCTCATATTACAGTCTCATTTTCCACTTTCATTCAGTAATGAATAGAGAAACAAATTTACATTGCCTGCCTGGAGCAAAAACAGCAGTCTGGCAACAACGTTGATGGCAACCATGGCACCCAACCTTGGCATTCTGCTACGGCAACTCCACTTGGACAAACTACACGCAGAACTGCAATACTTGAACCTATAGTAATAATAGTTATAATTATGATGATTACATTATTTCGGATGGTGGTATGTGGTTGCCTATCGTAGAATAGCAATGGAAAAAAAAAAATTGTTGTTGTTTTTCAGTTTCAGTTAAATATTGGGGGGGCATTTTGGGTATAGCTGAACACTGGGGGCGACGTGTCCCCCTCAATGTATATGGTGACTACTGCCCTGATTTTAAGTCTTGTGTGTGATTTATCCTGGCTTCATATAAAATATATTCTACATAGACAAACAATATATTCTACAAAGACAAAAAAATCACACAACACGTTTTACAAGTACAAAAAAATCTATTTTACAAGTACAAAAAAAGTGTGACGTTTCACTGCGGAAATCATAAAAGACACCCGTGTGGCTTTCAGGTGATGTAGGACAAATGGCAGCTGTCCCTCCGTTTTACAATAGTGAGCGCTCCTCTCATCTGACAGAACAGCTGTTTGAGGATAAAGTTGCTTATCAAATACTGTTCATGGTAAATGTAGCACTACACCCACAAAAACAAATACGTTTAATGATCTTAAAACGACAGAACGACTTCCGGAACGAATCTACGCATGTTTTTTGAACGTATCTTGAACGCAACACTGCAATTTCTTACAGCCTAACCGCACCACCGTGCAGACAACGAGACACACACAGTAAGTACGAGTTCAGTTTAATAATTTGATAGTCGCCTTTGCGTTGTTGATATTTGAGCAGTTAAGACCCTATTTTATTCTTGTCGGTGCCACTTTGTAACGGTTGTAATTTATTTGCTGTTTGTAAAATAATAATAGGCTGGTGAAGGACTTTATTATAAGAAGAAGACGCTTCTCTTTCTCGGTTCAGTTCGGGCTATTGGTTTGATTCAATATTACCAGGCATCTCATTCTGCAGAGAAGCCTTCATTTAAGACAAGTTAAAAACTTTAGGTGTTTCATTCACGCTATTTCCTAAATGTGTGGCTCATATTAACCCCCAACACAGTACATTATGATTCAACTCGTTACTTTGTTTTCCAATAATGATAATGATGATAGTTCAGAGCGTGTGGAGGTCAAACAGAGAACATTTTGCCCATTTATATTTGATTTAAATATTTTAAGATTACGAACCATTTGAGCGAACAAGTGTGGCGTACCAACAACAAGGGGGGTGGCTAGTCAGAAAACAAAAACTGATTGTGATGAAATCATTAATTTCTAGTTATCATATCATGTAAAATAGGCAGTGTCATGAAGTGGAGATTTATAACATGTATGCCTGAGATTATTATACATGAAGAATGGAAAAATGGTCCGTGTGTGATTGGCGGACTTCCCCTTTCAGCGCGTTGTGTTTCTGTCTGAAAGTTGTCCACTCCATGTTCACTCATCACACTCCTCACGCGCATCATTTAAGAAAAGCACAACTGTTATTCCACATTGCGAGTAGCCACCAGACCATTCTCAGTTGTGTGTGTTAATTAATTCTTCTTGTACAGAATGATTACTTTGACTGTGTTTTAAGTATCAGAGTAAAAGTGCGTATTATGCAGAATGGCTCCCTTTTAAAGTGATATCATTATAGAGCAGCGCTGGCCCGTGGCATATGCAGTATATGTCAACGACTTAAGTGTTTCAAGTTTATCTTAAACTCTTTAATACTAATACTGACTACAATTACTTTGAAATATGGGGGCGTTCTGTCTGCATTGATTTACATTATGAAGCGTTCAAGTTCTATTCAGTAAAAATGAATATTGGGCGTAGGTAAATTATAACGTTCTCATGATGTGTTCAATGTAATCTTGTAAAATGTTGCTTTTCGTGAGAAACTTGAGTAAATCCAGCTGTTTGAAGGAGAAATTTGTTGTTTTCACAACACTATAACATGGATATTCGAGAGGAAATCATGAGGTGTTATTTAGTAAAAGGGCTTTTTGCTTTTTTTAAAAGATGTTTTTCGTGTGAAAGAAGGTTTTGTCAAAGGTTGTTTCAGAAATGTGTATTATTACCAGTGTTGAGGGTCGTTACTAAAAAAAGTAATGTATTACACATTACACATTACGTAGGAAAAAAGTAATCCCTTACTTTACTTGATTACAATACTCGTTACATTACTAGTTACTCTGTAAAATTGCCTGAAATGCATTGTCACGTAATTTGCCAGTTTGCCAGATATAGCATTAAACCTTATGTGTAACAATCCTACTGCCCCACAGTTATTCCACCCCACAAGACTGTATGGCTGCACCAGTCTCAGTCATTTAGTTCATTTTTGCTTATCAGCGCCATGTTCATCAAATTAAAAAAAAAACTCGAATTTGTAAAATACTAAGCGTGTTATCAATACTTAGTAGGACAACGGACGTTACAATTATAAACTGAACGTAAACACATGAAGCTGCTCCCATGTCTCCCCGGGTCTCGGTGCTTGTTTGCGGCAGAAACTCTCCCATCCTCTGGCTCGTCCCCGCATCTGTGTTCGCTGCTGACCGGCTGGACACGGAGGACGACCCGTTGGCAACAGCGTGGAGCCCGTCGTCACTAACTCTTAAGTAAGGGGAAGATCTAATGATGAATTTTAGTCACTGTACTGTGATTAGGACTGCATTTAGTGACAGTAGAGCATTCCCACCAAAAGCCATTCATTTTCAGTGCACGAAGGCGACAAAGGGCATCAGGGGCGTCCAAGGAGCAGAGCTTTAAGTAGCCTAGAAGTTGAGAGTAGCTGAACTTTATGCAAATGAGCACCGCCGCCGCCGAAGCAGCTGTGTAGAGATAGTACAGATATTTTAAAGAGTGGATTGTAATGTTTGTCGCTGGAAAATACTTCGCTAGTTACCGAACAGTGTTTTTTTTCGTCGAACACGTGGACCTATAAATCTCATCGTTGCTGCGGCGAGTGAAAGACGGATATATGTGTGTATATATATATATATATATATATATATATATATGTGTGTATATATATATATATATATGTGTGTGTATATATATGTGTATATAAATGTATATATATACAAACATACAGACATATGTATTTTTTTTTATATAATATGTATTTGCAGTTATTCTATTGAACGACCCCGAAGCATGAGCAAATGGGCTCTGTCACTTCGGATCAAAGAGATGCGCCCTGGCCTCTGGGCTGACAGGGCACCCTCTGCTGAGAAGAGAGAGGAGAGGAGATGGATTGTAGGTCTGTTTGTAAACAGGACTTCTATGACAGTCATGTATTTCCCCAAAAAACATCTCTTAATGCACGATAGAGCACCATTTTTAAAAAAAAAATATTTTTTTTATTTTTTTTCAAAATCGCCTTGATATCCAGCAAATTGCCTGGCAACCCTCTAATCGCCAATATACGATTTGATCGCTGATCGTCCCAGGCCTACTCTGGGCGGCTTCTTGAATAGGCCTTTGTTAGGCGATATGTCACCACAAAGCCACTGAGGTAAAGAACATGAACAGTAGCCATCAGTTTTAGAGACGTTGCTTCGAAAGCATAATTTTGCAGATCACCAATCCTTTATGCTGGAAAGCGAAACTACAGCAAAGCTGCCCAAGAGAGAAATCTAGTTTGGTGAACTAAAGCTACTTAGTAGGTTGAAATACTTAATAAAAATGATCAAATTGACAGTGTACACGTGATATGACATTGTAACAAAATTACGATACAAAAAGTCAGCTAAAAATGTCACTTAATTGAGTTTATTGCAAGAAATGCCCTCTTGTTCAAGGTCAGAAGTAAACAAAACAAAAAAAAATACCAAGGGAATATCAAGGAAAAGTGCAGGAATATCAGCGTTGGTTTAGTGTACCATCAGTCAGACACCAGGATTACTCAGTTAGCCAGGTAACCTCTAAAACTGCATGAAGCAACTTTTAATCAATAGCAATAATCAGTGCTTTTGACTAATTGTTGTCAAAAGAGGTTTATTTACAGTAGAGAAACAGTTGGAAAATTAAAAGCATTATTTTCCTTTTATGGCCCAAATTGTTTGTAGTTTCAGAAGTTAACTACACAAAACATATTTATGATAAACTTTAACACCCAACAGAAAAGATTCAAACATCTCCAAATTGAGAATGGGCATTTTTACGCATGGTGGCAGAGCAGTGTTCTTTTCATCACTAATTTGTGATTATAGTGATTATGGTGATCAGTCAGTCAAGATATATACGGTCACTGACATTGTGTAATTAACACATCACACACATCAGCTCCAACGCAGAGAATCTGTGAAACCACAGCACAAACTGCAGCACAGCATTCATGTAAATTACACAGCGCCGTGTCACACTCTGCGGTGACCAACTGATGTTGGGTAACTTGTGGTTTATATTTTCATACTGAGCGTCCAGCATAGGTCCATCGCAGGGTTGCAGCCAGCCACCAGCTAAATACTGGTGAAATATGAAAGTGGCTGCTACATTTGCTTCACTCACCGGCCATGTAAACAAAGGTAATCTGCTAGATCTGGTAGATTTTGGAATCTATCAGCCACAGTGGCAGGTGGGGGAAAAAAAAGCTAATTTCCAACCCAGCCCATCGGCAAGTTTGGCGCGGTGCCTCATGGTATGTCGTGTCCCCACCATTACTCGGTAGGCTTGGGCCAGTTTCTGCTTTAACTGATTCAATCTGGTTTAAGAGCTCCAGCCAGTTTAATTTACATCAACCGGCGAAACTGGAAAAAAAAACACTCATGACCTTTCAGATAACATCAGCGACGTGTCACGGGGCTATATTCAACCTGTCTTGCATAGTAATATTCATCATGATGACAACTTTATAAGGTTTAAAAGGGAAAACCGGCTTTGAGGTTCTGCACAGGTTGTGACAGGTTGCTGAGTGATAGTCATCAGTCAGTTGTTAGCTCTGACTAAAGGACATGTCTTAACACTGTTTTCATAATGTTGTATTGTTTCTGTGACAGTGCGCCGTGCAGGTGTCAGGATGTTATACTCTTTTGAACCTCACTGAAGAGTTTTGCACAAGTGTACTGAAGTCAAACTATTGGCTGAATTACAAAAGCACGGCATGCATAAATTAAGAGAATAAAATTGCATCAAAAGACTAGAATGAATCTTGCATTACCGATGCAAAAGCCAACTTCATTAATTCCTCCCTGAATTCTGCCCAAAAATATACACATTGCAATAATTGAAATAAAGTGTGAAAATATTTTCCATAATTCTCACTTGTGTCTTGTTTGTAAAATATTGTAGCTGTAGTGTTTCATACTTGTGGCTGTATTAGCAACAAATGTGCATGTAACTAAAGGTAAACTTGTTGGTGTTTTCTTGTACTTGTATCTCAGTCACTCAACCAGAAAAGTCCTGCGCAAAATCATGACTAAGATTATAACAGTCATAATGATAAGGATAATTACCATATGATTATATATACTCCAGTATGTGTTATGTCGCTGGACTTATTCTTTCATGTTTGTTTCGTGCACAGTAATACTCAACAGTTATTGATTCAAAAGTCTACCCGAGAGCACAAAAGGCTACACTTTCATTTTGACGTATTTCCTCCGAGCCTTCAGCTTGGATTCGTCGTCAAGTGGGTCGCCTTGTGCCACACAGCTGGAAGTTGGACCCTGACATGGATTAATCCATAGAACAGAAACAGGAAATGACTGTGGGCAAAGCCATCGGCTGAAAGGAAATCAATTTTTTTTAAAAGTTGTTCCTGTATTTTACCACAACTTTGCCACCTTCCAAGCCAACCACAAAAAGCCCCATCAAGACTTGCAAAATAGACACAAGAGCTTAAATTTAGCACAGATTTAGGACCGAGAGGGACTGGAACTGGCTGCACCATCAATCTTTAAAAACCACAGTGGAACATAAATGATATCCTGTTTTACAAATGTCATAAACCAGTAAAATGGTTGCAAACTACAAATAATTAACACATGCCTGCAGGAGAGTGACAAACCATCAAAACCCTATGATCACTGTGCTGTTTCATCTGTCAAATAGCTGAGTATGTGCACTGTGTAGATGAGTCATTTTTAAGATGCAGAGTGTGTGTGTGCGCCGTACTGTCAGCCTCTGATTCAGACAGATGTGAAGAAATAAAGGGAAACTTCTGATGACTTTTCTCTTGTCCCCTCTTTTGTTCCCTCCCTCCCTCTCTCAAGATGACCTGCTTCAACTCATCTGATCCAGCTGCAGTGAACGCCACCTTGCTGTTTGACTTTTACAATGACAATGAAAATCTCTGGACTAGAAGCAGCCGTGAGGGCCCACTCCCTCTCTGTTCTTCCTCCTCCAGCCCTCCTGACTCCCCCTGTTGGGTCTGTCTTGAGCAGAAAGTCTACGCTGTGTGCCGTAACCTGACAGACGGTGTGAAAATAGTGATGGAGGCAGGAGGAGTCTCGGTGGACCTCTTGAAGAGCGGTAAGGAACTCCAGATTTGTTTTGATCCTACTGAGAAAAGCTTTACGGAGTCTTCAACGTTAACATGACAAGAATAGTAGCAGTAGCAATAGTATTTGTTGCAGTACTAATAATACAAATGATGATTTTTACTATTACAAGCAGAAATGGTAACGGTAGCCTCACTCCCTGCCACTAGGAGACTATTTGCCAGCAGGACAGGGGGGCGGAAGCTCCAGAGACAGATTCAGCAGCGGCTGTAGCAACTTGAATTCAGCTGGCACAAACCCCTTGCACAGAGGTCACAGCGTGCTGAGTCTAATCTGTGTAATGGTAGTAACAGAAAGTTTGCTGTTAGTGTGGTGAGTTAACGCTGGCCAGGCTGAATTTGAGCTGCTACAGACTGACTTCGCCAGCAGAACCAGAAATCGACACAGCTAGACTACTCACCCATCTTTTAAATGGTTATGTCTCCAGTCTGATCTTGAGTGCACATCGGACAGCTATGTGGTTTGTTTACATGATGGAACAAAAGTGCATATTTTATAGGGATGCACGATATTGGATTTTTTTGCCGATATCCGTTACATGCGAATATGTAACAACTAATTTGGCCGATAAAGATATCGATTCGATGTATCCACTTTTTTTCCCACCTGATTTTAGTGATCACCAAGTGTCTTCTGTAGTTGAATAAACATCATATTTTGCATGCGTACTCTTATCATGATGGCCCACCTGCAGGTGGAGACATGAAATACAATACTTTTCAATGTGTGCAAAATAAGAAACAGCATGTTGGCCGATTCTGATAGTTCATTTTAAAACTGATGATGTGCCAATATAATCATCCCTAATATTTAAAGATGGAGTCTATGATTCCAATCCAATACACTTTTGCTGAAATTCAGTAGCTGTATTCTCCTCTCAGTCTACTAGCTGTCTCTTCTGTGTGCGCAGAAAAAATGTGGTGTTCAGACACAAACCTGGCTCTGTAAATGGGAAACCAACAAAGTGGCTCGGACCAACTTTCAAAACAGTGTTGTAGCCATAGCAACAGGGAGCACTGGGGGTGCACTGGGAAGAGGAAAGCCCATCGTGAGGCAGCTGGAGTATAGGGCGTTGGAGCAGTAACAAATCTGTCAGCACCGGCTAAGGTCCTGAAATCCACAGTGTATTATCAAGGAGAGATGACTGAGATACAGCCACAGAGGAGAAGGTCAGACAGACCAAAAATGAAATGGAAGGGATATGAACAGGCTAGGGCAAACAGCCGCTTTAATGTCAGTGAGGCTTTTCAACAGAGACAGAGGAGAGACCTGAGAGTTAAAAGGCATGAAGATGGAGGTTGCTCTGTTTTTGCTAGAAAGGTGGTAACCATACTTTCGCTGTTTCACAGAACTAATACCTGTAGGTCAGCTTTGAGTATCACTGTCTGGAGCTGGTCAGCTGGCTCTGGGAAACCATCTCGTCCTCTTTGCATATTAGCTTTGCAGCAGCAACTGAAGTGACACATGCCACAGCTAACCCTAACTGATGTTAGGTAACTTTATATTGCTTCCTGTGCTATTCGCTCTGTACACCATACAACGTTTGCAAAAGATTTTATTGCCACGAAGACCTAAAAACACAACCACCAACAGAAAGTTGGTGATCTGGCCGGCCCTGGATCAGACTGCTGGATAGCAGTTAGAGTCACTCACTACAGCAGCTAAGTGAAAGTCAGTCAGTCAGCTGGCTCACCAGTTGTAACTGTTGTTGCCTTGGCGATGCACGTCCCAAAAGTTTGGGAGGACAGGCTTAAGAAGGAGCATGTGTGTTTGTTTGGGTTTTGAGTTTGATTATCAACAGTCTTTCTCCAGAATCACAGACTCCACCCTTGATGGAAGCATTGTGGACAATGCTTCCATCAAGGGTGGAGTCTGTGATTCATACATATTTCGGACAATGCTTCCATCAAGGGTGGAAGCATTGTCCACAATGCTTCCATCAAGGGTGGAGTCTGTGATTCATACATATTTCGGACAATGCTTCCATCAAGGGTGGAAGCATTGTGGACAAATGTCTCATTCGCTGTTAGGACACGGTGTTATTATGTTCCACTCTGGAGCGGCTCCTGAGTCAAGTGGTACACCTGGTAAAAGATAATAGCTGGTAATTGATGTAATAGTTAAATAGCAGTAGCAACAGTTGTAGAAATACTGATTGCAGTAGTAGTAGTTGTCGTAGCACTGTTGGAAGTAATGGTATTAAATTAGCAGTAGAAACAGTGAAACTTTTATCACTTTTCTTGGTCAAAACAGTTGAACACTGACAACTAACCATGAGCACTGTGTTTTTTACAGACTGCCCCAAACCTCCCTCTGATGGTGATGGTGATGGTGATGATGGTAAGTGTCACATACTTTCATTATTTACACACTTTTCCTGTCAGATAGTCTGATCCTCAGGTGTGTTAGACCCCTCCCCCTCTGACAGGTTAAGAAAAGTGTCACAGACAATGGTGGAAGATGTTATCTTTTACTTAAATACAAGTAGAAATGCATCAATGTGGAAACACTCTTCGCCCTTTGTTTAAAATAAGTGCCATCTGAATAGTCAGTAGGGTTTAAATAAGCTGTATTTTAGCAACATCTGGTGGTCGACAGTAAGTTACACTGTAATCAAACTGTCCACGATTTATATTATAAAGGAATAATGTCACAAGTTAAAACAAGAAACCTGAAATTGGACAAACTGCTTTTTTTATCTGCATCAAATAAAACTATCAGTTCAGTCAAATATTAATCTGCAGTTGTTGCATATTTTTTGTCTTTTGTTGCCAAATCATTTGTGTAGTTATTTTCAAACCTTAAGTTTCAAGCTGTTTCAATGATTCAAGTTGAATTTCAGTCAAAATGTAAAGATATTGCTCTTTTGGATTTAAAGCTAAGCTGATGATGTGAGATCACCTGGGTGTGAAAAGTTTATTTAATCAAGTGGAAAGAGGAAATGGGGGACACAATGGTATTTTAGTTAGTTTTTATCCTCACCATGCTTCATTTCATAAACAGTTTATAGTTTGTTTAATTTCTTTTTCTATGTTGTGGTTCTGTACATCCATGTTTCATGTACAAGTTTGTTGTTTATCAGTTATTAAAAGACAGAGTCCAGACTGAACCATTCCCATCTTAAATACCTCACACCTTCAGCATTTGATCCATGCTCCCAAACACCGTCTGAGCTCATTAGAGTCTGAGCTCTGACTTCATGTCTCACTGCTGCTGTGTGTGTTGTTCCCTCTGTGTTCGATAGGGACTTCAAAATCACAGCTTCTTGCCATCATCATCCCCATCCTCCTCCTCCTCATCATCATCATCGGGGTGCTTCTCTACATATTTCGGAAAAAGCTGCTGGAATCCTTCAGAGCCAAACAGGGTAGTTGTAGTCAGACGTAAGTAAAAACCATTGACTTCACGCATGTAATGTGAGCCATCAGTGTTATGACCAGACTGAGGCTGAACGTGCTCTCCTCTGAGTCATCAGGTCAGATTTGGAGGGAAATCTGCAGAGCATGATATTTGATAGTGCTGGAAGTTAATTAGGCTTTTCAACCATAATACGTTCAGCAGAAAGAAAGGACGAGGGGTTAAAAATAAAACAAAACACCAGGTAAAAAGTTGCAGCACCACATTTTATAGCACAGCATTTTATATCCAGGACAACCCCAAGTTAAAAAAACAACAACAAAAAAACAAAGAAGTTGTTTTGCTGTGTAAAACTTGAATAAAAACAGAATGCGGTAATTTGTAAATCCTTCTCAACTTATACTCAGTTGAAAACAGTCCAGAGACCTTTAATGTTCAAACTGATCAATGTTTTTGGTAAATATACTTATTCTCAGTTTGATGTCTGCAACATGTTATGATAAAGTTGTGACAGGAGCATGTTNGATGTCTGCAACATGTTATGATAAAGTTGTGACAGGAGCATGTTTACCACCGTGTGACATCACCTTTTCTTTTAACAGCACTCAGTAAGTGTTTGGGAACTGTATTTTGTGGCTACACACATTGGCTACAGTTACATGATGGCTTCTCATTCAGAATGAAATAAATCTGAATGAAATCATTCGGAATTAAAGTTTTTCCAGGTAGTTTACATGAGAAATATTCATTCCGAATGAGGGTTTACACGGGAGATCAGTTCAATCGCCTTTA
>NC_065515.1:11350474-11352779 GCF_006386435.1 Epinephelus moara | reverse complement strand
TGCCAGATTCCAGAGAGTCTCCCCTCTTCATATATGGCAGAATATGTCAACTTCCAACTTGCTATGGTGAGATACATGTAAAAATGTAAGAATTTAGTAACACGGATTTGTTTTTTTTATTGATATAAAAATTAATATAAAATACAGGCACATAGAAGGACATGGAATGAAAAAAAAAACAAGATATAGCATGTGAATGTAGCCTTCAGAATGACTGTGATATGAGCTTAAAAGTAAAGGCAGGAAAAATACCCCCAAAAAGGCCTAGGGCCCATAGGGTTAAAGAGCCAAAAATTGGGGGCCATCTTGAATTTGAAGGTCAAAAATAGGTCAAATCAATAAATCTACATCATTTATGAGTTTCTTGACCCAAATAGTCCCCGAAACCATGTATTATGCAGCACTGTGGGCAAAACCATTAAAAACCATTAAATTTCCAGCTTGGCTGACGGCAGCCATTTTGGATATAGGGCTCTCACAAAATTTCCCCACATTTTTGTGAGGGGCACCCTGGCTAATTTTTTTCTTTAACCTTTATAGATGACAAATCCAGTGAGAAATGAACCTTCGCTCTCCACGGTCACGGAACTGCTATAGATGACCCAACTAGGGTCATCTCCTACCCACTTCACCATGATTGCTTTCCTTGCCAGCATTAAGAGTGATTGAATCACTTCCTCATGTTGTTTAAGAAAACTGGGGACATTTCCAAGCAAACATAAAAGTGGATTTGGTGACACCTGTTGTCCTATTGCAATACTAATGTTTGCACATATTGACCTCCAGAATACCTGAATTAATATTGTATTCCCACAGCCAATGCAACCTAGTGCTTGCATGACTTTTACATTTGGGACAATTTGGTGAAGCTCCTGCTGTATATTTACTATAAATATATGGCGATATATAAATATTATGTAGGACATTATATTGTAATTCTTTATATCTGTTGCAAATTGAAATTCTGGAGGGTAATCGCAAGATGTCATTCCACATATCGTC
The DNA here is from genome assembly GCF_006386435.1 of Epinephelus moara. NCBI lineage: Eukaryota > Metazoa > Chordata > Actinopteri > Perciformes > Serranidae > Epinephelus > Epinephelus moara. Next base: position 11,351,777 of record NC_065515.1, on the reverse strand, counting down.
ACTTATCACACATTTCAGTAAAGTACACCATGATGTTTTAAGCCATGCCAGTTTATCCGCATTCAAATTTAACATTTCTGAATAAAATTTCGACACGAAATGTTTTTGCTCTTTGTGGTTCAGAAAAAACATCTCTAATGGACAAGAATCGTTAGAGTATTCCAGTGAGTTGGTTTTCTCATACATTGACCTGTAAATATTTATAATGATCATTCTTGTATATGTGGTACTGAGTTTTCAGTGATTCAAACGTTCTAAATCTCCCTTTCTCAAAGAGATCATGAATTCTAGTAATGCCTACTCTTTGCCAAGATGTAAGATTTGGACCTAGCCCCTGTGATGATAGCTCTGGGTTTCCTTCCAATGTTTTTAAAATATTGAGTGGATGAGTCTCTTTGAATATTTTCCTCAGTTTCCTCCATGTCCACAGTACGTTGGTTGAAACATGAATTTTTAAATTGAAGAAACTGAGTCATGACTGGATTAACACTAGCACCCACTGCATCCACGGTCAATAAAACTAATAAAAACAGCAGTGAAGTGTGGGTGTGTGATATTTTACAGACCTACTGTATCTGAGGATATCTTCATACCTTTATCTTTGATAAACATCTGCAGCTTTTTTACTGATGGATGTCGCCAAAGTGTCATGGAAACACTTCTAGTGCATTAACACGTCAAGTGACCCCACTACGTCACTGGACGGGTTCTTTTCCATCCGGATTTACGGGGGCTGCCCTATAATTAAAACAAAATGACACGGTACGTGTGGACAGAGGAAACCGCTATCAGCCGCTGCCTTCGTGTTTTGTTAAAAATGGTCACGGCAACAGCAGTAGATGCAACCAAAACCACATTGCCAACATCAATAAGTTTATGGAGTAGACTCTGGACATCCATTTTTACAAGAATTATGCAATCCCGCGAGACGGAGCTTTACGAGAATTACGGCTTAGATGTCAAACACCTTTCAGTGGAAACACCTGCAAGCTGCAATTGTACTTTATCGAAATTGTCAAAATATTGCTTTAATTTTGCGCAAAACTGTAATGGAAACCAAGTGTCACTCTGCAGTTACAACTCTAAAACACTAGTCGGTTGTGGGGTTTCTGTGAACTGCTGAAGGTTTAGTTGATTCAAACACACATTAAACACACATTAAACATGGCTTAATAGAGACAATTTCAAACACAAGTACACAAATCAGCTTCACTATAACTCGCAGCATTCACAGACAAACACTTGTCTTTATCTGGACACATTTTCCCCACAAATACAACATGCTAACGTTATTAGCACAAGC
>NC_065515.1:11346599-11349886 GCF_006386435.1 Epinephelus moara | reverse complement strand
AGTTTTTCACTTATGGAGCAAATCAATCATTGTTACAAACAAATTACCAACATCTCCATGCTGTCTAGATGCAATATGTGTATTTTCAGATTTTTGTCTTAATAACTGAATTTTTTTACAGTGGTTTCAAATCTGCCTTTCCATGCACGGATGGCTGCTTTCCTACACAACAGTGAATGGCTTACTCAATTTGTGAAGCCACTGTTGCGTTGCTACGTGCCAAATAGCTCAGAGCGGTAGATGACCGTCTTAGGTTCCAGAGGTTGCGTGTTTGAGCCTCAACTGGTGCGGAATCCACATTGTAATGTAAACATCTTAATCATCTTCCTGTGCTCCAGTTTATTGCTTAGAATTGCCTGAGCCTGACTCATTGATGTTCAGCATCTACTAGAATTGCCTGAGCCTGACTCATTGATGTTCAGCATCTACAAGTCTTCTTCCTGCTAGAAAATCTCCCTTCTCATGCTTGAAAACCAAACTTTGCACAAAGATCCAGTGTCAATACTTAAGTGTGAAACCATCTGAGTCTTCTCACTTTGCACATAGCTCAACTAGTTAAACATTAGTTTTTCACTTATGAAGCAAATCAATCATTGTTAAAATAAATTACCAACATCTCCATGCTGTCTAGATGCAATATGTGTATTTTCAGATTTTTGTTTCGATAACTGAATTCTTTACAGTGATTTGAAATATGCTTTTCCATGCATGGACAGCTGCTAAACCTGCACGTCTGGCTTAGTCAATTTGTGAAGCTACACATGAATTGTCACTGACTAATTAGCTCAGTGAGATAGAAATTGATTCTTAGTCTCAGAGGTTGTGAGTTCAAGCCTCAACTGATGAAAAAGGCAGATTGTGTTGCTAAATTCCTAAATGTCTTCCAATTCTTCTGCTTGTTGCTCAGAATTGCCTAAAAATGCCCAGACCCGACCCATCGCTGCGCAGCAGCTATAATTGTCTTCATAATTTATTGTTTCTTTTCTGTGAAATTAAAGTAAACAAAAGCTTTGTTTCCACTGAGGGAAATGGTGTCAGCTTACAAAAACAGTGCAGTTAGTTACAGTGTTGGCACCATGCTTACAGCTTGTCAGGGCTTAGCGAAAGGTCAAGTTGAGGAGCGGGAAAGTCCATATAAGGTAGGATGGAGGGGCGGATGGGTCCAACAAACCCCGGACTTTCACCCAGGAGGCCGGTTTTAGCTTCTGGTATGACTGTAGAGCCAAGCCATGATGGGTTTTTTAACTAAACACCAGCTTGTGATCCACAGCATAAACTGACACGCACAACAAACGCAGGAGGATATCTAGTGTGTAATATGTATAGATGTGAAAGGCAACTGACAAAGTTGCGATATGTGATGGCTTCTGGATAAGAACAGGATGAACTGGATATAAAATTCAAAGTTATAATAATGAAAAGATAACGAAAAGTTTAAGTAATTTGAATAAAAATGCAAAATACAAATTTAAGTGTACCAGTCCATTATTTAAAAAAACATAAATAATTATGATTTAAATAAAACTGGTTTCACCCTGTATAACAGTGGAGAGGTTAACTGCTACACTGCAGCTTCACTGGAGTCGACTGCACTCCTCACTCTGTAAAAACAGGAGAGGTTAAAGGTCAGCCAACTATTCAGTCAGGTTCATGATGAGAAAAAAACAGAAAGGATAACGTTCAGAGGACGACATGTTTCACCAACTAGTTTGTTTCAAGCCTACTTCCATCACATCCAACATTATAGGAGAGAAATAAGCAAGGCAGCCTGTGTTTTCACTGTGCGCCAAACAGTATGGCACCCACTTACAGCTAAACATGGCATTAACCCATTGTATCTTTGTCATTTCAGCTTTGATCACATTTCGTGCGTTTAGTGATGGTTCTAAATATGCACGTTCATTTTCCTACTGCGTTTGTTTGTGTAGGCCTATCAATTTTGCATTCCTGCTCTGATCAAATATGCAATCTTTGTTTTTATCATTTACTGTAAAACTTCATTTAGCAGCCCGGGCAGCACAAAATTGTTTATTATCCAGGGAGGAGACAATGTTATCGATAACTGAAGCTGAGTGCTGCTGTTGGTGTTTCCACGTTATGCTGAAACTGACTATATTGTTAGAAACCTTTTGTACCCTGCAGCAGACCTTTTTAACTTCATTCAGTCAGAGGACAGACATACAGTTGTTCCCAGTAGCATTAGATAAGTCACAGTTATCATGTTACAGCTGAAATACAAGACGGCTACAAAATAAAAACTTACCACTGAGGAGAAACGTCCTGCTCCAGTGTTTGTTTCTAAGCTGTCTGTCAACTTGTGTTTTATGGAGATAGATTTGTTTCATAATTATGTGTGTGAACAGATCAACAATCTGTGTGTAAATGTGTAATCTGTAAATATAAAACACCTTCCACAAATACAAAGAAAAGGATTTGTAAACTCACAAAAATATTTTGCAAGTATAAAACGGATCTGCAAATACACACATTCCACAAATAAAAAGCATAGCCTATCTGTGAATACATTAAATTAATTTGCAAATAAATGAAAAGCATTTGTGAATATCTTCCTAACATTTACAACTTTCGAACAGGTACTTGTGAACTCAGTTTTTATTTGTGAATCGAAAAAACATTTGTGGATCTCAGTTCTACACGTGTGGATTTGCTTTTTACACATACGGAGTTTGGAAACAAACTTTTCGCCAGTCCGAACGACAATGCACTCGTATGACTCGGCCATTTTCGGATAGCACGTGATCACCGGCTGATGACGGAGGTGAAGTCAGATAAGGTAAGAGGCGTGATGTTTCCAATTCACGCTCTAAGCGTTGCACCAATCACAACAAACTGAGTGAGCTGACCAATTAGAGCAGACAGGGCTGCTGGGGAGGCGGGACATGAGCAAAAACAGAGGGTGCGTCCGAAAGGCCAAGTAGTATGGATTGTAGTAGACCAAATTAGTATGTAGTATGTCCGAAACCGTAGTAGGGAGGAGCAGTATGCTACTACCCCTACTAAACACGTCTACATTGTAGTATGATGGCAGAGCATACTGCATATATATATATATACAGTGGTGGAAAAAAGTTTTCGGACACCCCATGCATTTGTGAAATATTGCATTAAGAATCACTCTTAGGTCTTCAAGTGCAATTTCTTTTAGTACAGTCACAGCCAAAATACTAAATAAAAACTTAAAATTGATTGGTTCCATAAAAATACATAAGAAATTTTGAGTATTGGGTCATTTTGGTAGTATTGGGTCATTTTGGTACCAGTGATGA
>NC_065515.1:11342778-11346020 GCF_006386435.1 Epinephelus moara | reverse complement strand
AATTTAGAAGAATTAAAAGCAGTAATTCAAGAAGAATGGGACAAGATTACCCCTCAACAGTGTGAAAGGCTCGTGGGGAACATGCCAGCCAGGATTAGAGCTCTACTACGTGCCAATGGCAGGACTACTAAATATTAATTTGATGATGTGATGGTTTATTTATTTTTTGTACAGTGTTGAACACATTCTCTGTTATTTGTTGACTTTGATACCGACAATGTTGAGAACTGACATATTGAAACTGTCAAGAATTTAGTTGTGTTAGTTTTTCTTGTAAACAATAAACAAAAAAATATAATTTGTATTTGTTTGTATCTGTCTAATGCAGCCACGCCTTTTGAAACACAAAAAAGATTTTTCCACAAATATTTCATGATAATATTTGAGATTGTGTAAAATTTTAAGGGTGTCCGAAAACTTTTTTCCACCACTGTATATATGTGTGTGTGTGTGTGTGTGTGTAACAAGCTGAAGATTTAAGTTAAACAAATATACAATTATCAACACACACACACAGTTTTCATTGGTCAAAAATGTATTTCTGCTATTATGATTATGAACAAAGCAGTCTGTTTTATACCGGTATTAAGTTAGTTTGATATTGGACAGACAACAACAAACAACAACAATAAAATAAGTAATGATAATAATAAATACTAGTACTGTTAAAACAAATGATGATTAAGTTTGGCATAATGAAAGTACATCATGGCAGAGCAGTTTTATTGGATGCCACTGTACTGTGTGAGGTGACCGGTGTTCAAAGTGACTCAGCCTACACACATGACAGAATGTGCTGGTGGAAATGCTGTATCTAGATATTGATAATCAATGAACTAATCACTTGATTGACACATGATGTGACACTTATGAGAAGTGATGATGGTTGTCATCACCATAACAGGTTGGATTATTTTAAAAACAATATAAAGGATCTTCAAAGTGCAAAGTTTAAGTTTTTGAGTGTGGCATGTCATGTCATTGCTTACCTGTGGCAGTGAATTAATTATGTGCAAAAGCTCGCAGACGCCTCGCAGTTTGCATGTTGAGAAGCATGAGAGAGCTTGCAGACATGTTGCTGGTGGGTAAAGAGTGGCCAGCTTCATTTTTGGGCAATTTCAATAGTCACAGGTGCGCTCAGCTGCACATGTGCAGTACCTCTGCTCTGCCAGCAGATGGAGTGTTTTCCCACCAATCTTTTAGTATGTCCGAATGGACCCAACTTGTTTAGTAGTATAGGAGAAGTATCTAGTGGTAGTACGTAGTAGTAGTATGCAATATGCCAGTGGGCCTTTCGGACGCAGCCACAACGTTTCAGACAGAGGTGCTGCAGCAACAGTGAAGCACATAAATCTATTACACTAGACCCTAATGTTTATATCAATATGACCCTGAAAATAAGCATAGTAGGTCCACTTTAAAATGTTTGTAGTTTTACAATACATAACTTTAAAGGCCGTTTTTCTCAAAATGAGTTTCCTCAGACTCTGAGCTGCAAGCTGGAAGTTTTGCTGTCTCCTTCCCTCCCACTCACACGCGCAAGCACATGCACGTGCAGACCTTCAAACTTCATTCGGGGCTCATATTTCTGTGTAGCGGAGCGTCGGAGGCAGACTTCCCTTTAAGGCCTATTTGTTTAGGCGGTCCACGGTTCACAGACATCATCACAGAGGATTTGCCCTCCATCCCCAGAAACGCATCATTTCACTGAAGGACGACTGTTTAGCCTATTTATGACAACAACTCAATTTTGGGTCATTTGGGGATGTTGTGCATATTTTAATCGTAGAGGGAATGTGTCTCCCCCTCTAATATGTATTGTAGGCCTAATTATGGCCTGGCAACAATATAACAACAATATGACACAATATTAGAAACATATAAATTCATGGTGCGCTTCTGTTAAAACGTGCGCACCCTGTATGCAGCTTGACTTCCCCTCGACTCGTCTTGCTCCCTCCTTGTGTCACATGCTCTGACTCACCACTTTGGCACTTGGACTACTTGTCGGAGACAGGGCTGCCCTCCCAAGAACTCGAAAGAGATTTCCTGCATTCTGGTGCATTCTAACGGGTCTTACATAGCTTTAGTTTTATTAAAGGATGGTAAAGTTTCATTAAAGGAAAGAGACTATGACAACAATTCCGTGACAAATTTGGAGGCAGCTGCAAAGCCAGGAATGACCAGTGCATGTAAATATTAGCAGTATATTTCTGATTCTGAATTATTTTTGATTTTAATCAACCTTGTGTATGCGGCAGAGGTGAGAAAGCATACAATATTGCATAAATCTCTGTCAGTGGAGAAAGAGAGAGAGAGAGACAGAGAGAGAGAAAGAGAGAGAGAGAGACAGAGAGAGAGAGACAGAGAGAGAGAGAGATTTGCACCAGACTTCCCGTAAACGCCCCGCAAAGTGTGCAGTCTGCATGTTGCTTCCGAAGTTCCGCCTACCGACCGACCTCACTCTCCGTGCCCTGTTTTAGAAGTGAACGTTATATCTACGGAGGAAAAGATTTCACTCGTTACCAAACACAGAATGGATTTTTCCTCGAAGATGTGGACCGGTAAATCTCACCGTTGCAGCGGGGTTAAGACGTTTCTGGGCGGATTAGTAACACCAAACGTCGGTTGGACATTAGAGAAAGACAAACAGTCTTTCTCCTCGTCGCCCTCACGACAACTCAGACATTTTCTATGTTTGTGTGAAAGCTGATGCTTTTTTAACATCGACTTTTGGAAGCTGCTCGGTGGTTTCTGTCTGAAACACGTCAATTTTAATGGATTTGACTAGTTTGAGCTGCTCTAATATGGCGGCAGATGGGATTCCGTAAATTAGTCAGTTACCACCATTGCTCCTCCTTCTCGTGCTCCTGGTTCCTGCCCGCGCCCTCAGACAGGCGTAAGAAATGACTCCAAATGCAGCCCAGTCTCTACTCCTGGATTTGTATTGCCTGCATTTTTTCCTCCATTGTGCCCAAGGAGGCAGAACTACAAGGTGAGTGCAGTGTCCTCATTTTATGATGAAAGCTCCAGTTAGGAAGAATAAAAAGTGATGCAAACTGTCCAAGATAAAAGTTTTATTCTGGTCAGGTGGGACAGATAGCAGGAGAGGCATTTGATGAATGTGTATATCACTTTTTATTTATTAGGGACCTTGGCCTACAGGGGCAAGGACCCTATTGTTCTTGTAAGGTTTTATTATTATTATTATTATTATTATTATTATTATTATTATTATTATT
>NC_065515.1:11329047-11342526 GCF_006386435.1 Epinephelus moara | reverse complement strand
CATCAAATGGGTTTTAAAAAAAGTGAGACAAATGCAACCATTTTTATCTTTTAATGAACTATTACTATGTGATGCCTGCATACAAACTGTATGATAGTCCTGTCATTGTGAGGTGAAGGGTAAAAATGCAAAGTGATCTTGCTCGATTAACCATTATTGTGTAAAGGGCCACATATGGTATATTTTGAAAGTCAAGCTGACCAATCTATATCAACATTTGAGCCAGCATTACTTACTTTAGAAGACCTTCTTTTGGGGGGTTTTTTTGGACACTTTTTTTTTTAGCCTTTTTACACTTTTTCTCTAAATGGGCAACGTTTGGGGGAAAAAAACCCAGAAGATTATTTTTTATTTTTGTTTTTTAAAGAAAGTGTCTCAACATTAATAACCCATTCAGGAGACTGTGGAGGGCTGTCAGGTGTTATCGGGTATAATGTTTTTGTCCATATATATTTGGCTTTTTAAGATTCAAGAAGTTTATTGCCATATGCAGGTAAAAACAGTGGTTTACATCATATGATGAAAATAGAATTGAAATTAGATTTTTAGAAAAATAAATAGAAACAAAGAACTAAGTTAAAAAAAACTGAGATTAAAAGCAAAGTGCACCATGTAATGAAAACATCGCAACAAATCAGACCAAGTTGAGGTAGTCCGTGAGTGTGATGGGATGGATGGAATGTCCCACAGTGCCCAGTGCTGGACTGAGTAGTTTGTAGTTTGCAGTTAAGTTTGGTGTTTTATGTTCCAAAACACAAATACCACTTTTTGTTTATAATGTGTCTGTTGAGAACAAGGTTGTTTATGCTGGTTGTTGTCATTTTGTGTTAGTTTGTGGGTTACGTCATTGGTGAGTTGGCTCTTGCACTTCACTCAAGCTACATGAGTCTTACTGATACTGTTGCTTCTGCTTTCAGTGTTTAGTTGTCACACAAGGAGGTAATTGTGGGCAAACTGCATCCAAGCAGGACGAGTTTCATATGGTCATTCACTTCGATATACATTGTCACTTTTATGATGTGGAAAGCCCAAAGAAAGAGCGAAGAGCTGTCTTATAATGAATAATTAAGTTTAAGATAACAGGAATAAGTAGAGTTTAGTTGGTCTCACTATTGAATTTTTATGTAAATAATCGTGCACCTGAAGTCTGTTTTTACTGAAATAAAATATCCACCACCCATTAAACATTTCATAATTTCAACAATATACTGTTAATTTAACACAATGTAATACATAAAACCTTGCATATTTAATAAATCTTAAATGTAAAAAAACAAAGTCCGCCTAAAAAACAGTGGATTTTCCTTTAAAAAAATATCCAAACACCATTATTAAAACTAATAATTATGATTGAAATCAAAACAATCAAGTGTAACTCATGATTTGCATGTAACTTTACATTTAGTTTTAATAAATCTTTAATGTTTAGAAAATGTATCCACCAATTAAAAAACAGCTTTACCTTTAAAAAAAAAAAAAAAAAAAAATCTAAATACCAGTATGAAAATAATATTTATGATTATAGTTTTTAACAACATAGAAGAAAAAGATACACCTGTATACCTGCTCTACTGGTAAGTTATCAGGATCATATCAAGTGTAATACATGATTTGCATGTCACTTAACAGAACACATAAAAGTCTTATTTATAAAAGTCGTATTTTAAAGATCTTTTAATGTTTAAAAAGTACACTCACCAATAAAGACAACAGTATTTGTACATTTTTTCAAAGGTAAGTCTGGTATAAAACCAGTCCCTCCAGAAAATCGCGATCTTGCCATCGCAGTAATTAACGCAAATTCAACTAAAGTCTGCAATATTTGCGGGGGCTTGCAATTTTTCTGTGTTCTTTCACATTGTCCGGCTGACCGGAAGTCGTCGCACACGTGACGTCATTTCAAACGTCATCAGATGCGTCATCAAATGTGCTAATGGCACATGCAAATGTTTAAATTAGGGTTGTCAAAAGTATCGATATTCTGAAAAGTATCGATATTCAAACGCTGTATCCGGATGCAATACTAATTTACAAAAGTATCGATACTAACCATGCACGCCACCTCAGCGCCTGTCGGGTGTGCGCAACGGGTCCGACGGACACGCGCTGTGCAGGCAGCATCCGGCAGGCACAGAGCCCTCGCTGCAACCCGGCTTGTTGTCGTCGCTCTGCATGCATGCACACATTTCTGTTGCTGTAATATGGCCAGCGCGGCTGCAGGAGGATCAGAGCAGCCAGTTTTGGTCAAAAATGATAAAGCAAAAAGCGCTCTTTGGAAATATTTAATGAAGTGAACACAGCACGCTGCAGACGGCCGGTACAGCCCCTCCCCTCACTAGCAGCTGAGCAGCTGGTGTCGCCAGCATCAAACTAAAATATAACTTCTAACGTTAATGTGGGAGCTAAGCAGAAAACTTTATCAGTCATGCCCGTCTGTAACATTAATAGACAATGTTAGTTTAACAGGACAACACAATTATGTGTGTCTGAAAAGTTATGTTAACTGTAAAGTCACAGATTGAAGCTGAAAAAACGTTTGGTTTCTCCTGTAACCCCTGGTTCTTTGATCACATAGTGAGGTAGAAACAAGAGCATCCTGAGCCTAAACTACCAACTCTATTTGATCAGCAACGAAAATATGGTGCCAGTTCACCAGAAGCACAGAAAATAAACAGGGCTGTAGATAAATACATTTGTATGGACAGATCTTTTTTCTGGTTGTTATTTATTTTGGGGGGATTTTTTGTTTGTTTTCAGCACAAAATCAAAAGCTTTCAGACCCTCTGGCTTGAACCCCTAAAAAGCACATGTTGGATGTAAAATTATCTGTCTTTAAAAATCTTATGTTGAGATAAGTCCCATCAGTTATTATTTCTGAAACAAATTAATATGATTGAGAAGACATGTTTTACTGATTCACACTCCATACCAGTTGGAGGCGGTAATGAGCCAAATTTTGTTGCCATCTGCCATTAAACCTCAAAGAAGAAGAATACAGGAAATACAACAAGGGAACATAACGTTACACACCCATAGCTGAAGCTGGTTAAGTCTGTTTGTGTTTTTGTGAAGATCAGCGTTCCTCAACCTGAATGTGAGTCATGATGAATTGTGTCATAGCTCAAATGGCTATATTACCGCAGAAACTTAACCTCTGAACTGTTGGATCACTCTAACCACTTAAGCTAATTTGGGCACAAGCTAATGCTAATAAGCATGCTAATAGGCACTAGCATAAAGTAGTTACCCTCAGTAGTTGTTTGACTGCTGCTTGAGTAGGTACTTTTCCTGTTGTCTGTTCTTTGGTATGTTACAGAGTACAGCTGAGAGTAATTCAAAGCATCATGTTTGTACATTTAGAGTGTATCATAAGGTAATAATTGTAAGTGGCTAGCAGGCTAATTGTGAGAGTATGGACACCTTAACGTTACACTACTTGTGTCATAGCCAGGGTCCAAAACTAACTTTTCAATTTTTTTACCAGCCAGGCAGGTATTTTACCAGCCAACCAAATAAAAATTGCTCTTAAGTGTTGTAATTTGCTATCAGTATTATTTAGCATGTCATTTGGGTCTTGTATGTGATGATTCTCAATCAATATTTTAATAGTGTGCACTAATATTAGTAATAATGTATGCTAAAATATGAATTACTGTTTCAACAGTTAAGTGTAATATTTGGGTTAATAAATTCTGTAGTATTCTTACTACAGTGCAAAAAGAATCTTTCAATAAGGAATTTTACATGAATCACTTACTTCAGTTTCCTTTGGACAGTTGAGACATAAGATTTTAGCTCGACCAGACTGCAACAGCAGGGCCTGCCCTATATAAACATGAATGTCTGACCAGTGGTGGACAAAGTATTCAACGACATGACTTGAGTGAAAGTAAAGATACTCTTGGTCAAATATTACTCCAATACAAGTGAAAGTTGTTCAGTCATTTTTTTTACTTAAGTGAAACTGCACCAACTGATTAACATAGAGGGGATCGAAATAAAATAAATAAATGAAATAAAAATCAACCAGCCACCCTCCTCCCCTGACGAGTTAAGAACAGTCCCTAAAGTGCGGTGAGGTTTGTGGACCGTTACTTGCCACAAAGAGAGAAATGTGAACAGCTCGTTTCTCCTCTGACACGTCACATACCTGTGTGCTGCCACGGCTCGGCTGTTCAGGTACTTTTGGGCAGTCATGACACCAAGAAGAGGAAATTATTGGACCTGGAGCCGGACTTCTCCGTCGCAGGTAAGCCGTTATCTTGCGCCGCGGAGCACTATCGCTGCCGTATTTGACAGGAATACATTCCTGTCTGTGTCTGTGACCCCCGTTCAACCCACAACCAGCAGGATTCGCCTTTCATTTCTGCTGCTGGTTGAAATCTATACTCACACAGCGTGCTCCTGAATGATTTCTTTTGCACGCACAAAACTATTTTTAGTCACAAATGCATGTGACGCACTTACGTGACCAAAGATTGTCTCTGCCTGAAATACACATTAATCTGCCAGGAAACCAGCCGATACCAGCATCGTTCTCCAGTAACAAAAAATGCATTTTTCGCTGGTAAAAAAAAATAATGGTCTTAAAAATTTACCAGCCAGAGACAAAATCTACCCGTAATAGGCGAGTGGCGAGTGTTGGTTTTGGACTCTGGTCATAGCACCATGGGGCTTAGGGTGCTCAAAAATTGGCACACACATCAGAACTGATGAAAATTGCAAAGATCTGCAGTGACTGTGTTCGAGCGTGGCCAATTAGCTCCACAGCGCCCCCAAATGCACACCAGGGTTGGGGTAAAGTTCCTTTGATGTTCATGAAATTTGAGTGGATTGTCGCACTCACCGTCAAGAGCATCTAAATTTATTTATTTTTTTCCATCTGACAGGAAGCCAGCCATATTGTTTTTTGTGCGTGCATGTTCACACTAGTAATTATTGCGATGTGGTGGTGCAACTGGGGTTGGGCGTGGCACGTCAGCTCTATAGCGCCCCCAATTATTTTTAGCCATGGAACACACTGTTGACGCCCTTGGTAAACTCTAAAACTCACAAAACTTGGTCCACACATCAAAACCTGTAAACATTGTGAGAACATAAAGCGACTGGGTTGATGAGTGTTTATAGGGCTCTATAGCGCCTCCTAATGTGTGGAACACCACAGTGTGGACAAAGTTGCTCTGATATTCACAAAATTTGCTATGCACATTTCTTATGTTTTTGTCACATTTCTAATTGGGTTTCATATGCTATGCCCACCTGGACGCCAGCCATTTTAAAATTTTGAGTACTGTTCATAATTGCAAACTCCTCCTTGAGTGTTTGTTAAATTTGTTTCAAATTTGGGAAGTATAACCCTCTGACTAATGTGCTGCTAAACTGTGAAGGACTTGGTGATAGTTCAGATGATGATGTCACAGGTCATGTGAGAACACACCTTTTTAGGCACTTTACATGTATGGAGCTTTATGAAACTCCTACAGGATTAAATTGTTCCATTTCAAATTCGGTGGGTGTGATCTGCACATAATGTACAGCAACATTACGAGTAATTAGTGTATCTTCTCTAGCGCCACACGGTGGACAAAAGAAGTGACAAAATTTGCAAAAGGTCATTTCTAGCACCATGCACTCGACGCAGTAAATACAATCGAACTTCTGGGGGAGTGTCTGATGGTGACTTTTAAATGCATTACCATGCCAACTAGTGTCTCACCAGGCCCCTGACGTATGCAAAGGTGCGAGGTTGGGGTGTAACGGTACACAAAAATCTCAGTTCGGTACGTACCTCGGTACACAAGTCACGGTTCGGTTTTTTTTCGGTACAGTAATGAAAAAAATAGACAACTATTAAATATCTTTTACTTATTGGTAACCTTATTAAAACATACCACCACAGCAGTTAACTCTTTTTACACAGTTTTTGAATTAAACAAATATATATAAAATCCTGCTTTTTCACATTGTTTGAATGAAAATAGAAATATAAAAGTGAAAAATAAAATCCTGCTGTTTTTTTAACACATTTTTTGAATGAAAAATATAAATATACATTTCTGCTTTAACAGTTTTACTCAATTAAAATAAAAAGTATAGTGCAGCTGGTCAGCTTTAAAGCCTGCTCAGATTCAGTTTTACTAGGAACTTACTTAGCTTTCCCACTTTGTTAAAGTGCAGTAAACAAAACATGCTTATATCTAAAGTGCAGCTTAAACAATTTTACTCAACTCCAATGGCGTTGGTTATTTCTTTAGCGCGATGGTCAGGGAAACGCTCTTTCTTTTTAAACGACGACGATATCGTAGTTTGCACCAGATTGCTTTTTCTAGTCGTGCCGGTTAACGTTCAAACTCGGGTGGTGTCGCTTTAGATGCGTTAGCATGTTAGACGTGTTTCCAAGTACATACCCGACCGCTGTTCTGCAGTGTCGGCACACTGCTTTTGTCTTGTCCACTTGTTTATTTCCATCTTCGTATTTTACCCTGAAACCAAAGTGTTCCCAAACGGAGGACTTAAGGTTTGCGGGTGGGTCTTCAGGTTCGTCAGGCTGACTTGCCATGTTGTCAAAATGCGAGAATGCGCTGTACAAAGTGAAAGCGGAGATTTGCGGTCGGACTCGGTCCGTCACTCAATTATGTCCGTCGGGGAACTAGATATTTTAAATGGTTCGGCTCGCAAAAACAGAATTAAAATAAAACAAAATAAAATAAAATAATATCCTGCGCCCAATAATTCGGTACAGGGTCGTGCCGAACCGAAAGTTGCGTACCAAACGCTTCGACACAAATACATGTACCGTTACGGCCCTAGTGCGAGGGCCTATTAATTGCTGCTTGCAGCTTTAGTGTCATTGCATAATTTCTGCACACTTCAAAAGCTGATGTAAGGGTGTAGCAACACTGCCTGTGTAAGACTTTTTAAGTATCTTCCTTACTTTTTTTTTTTTGCCTCTGCGCCGGCGATTTGCATAGCCGGAGGCATTATGTTTTTGGGTTGTCCATCTGTCCATGAACAAGATATCTCAAGAAGGCTTCAAGGGAATTTCTCCAAATTTGGCGCAAATGTTTACTTGGATTCAACAATGTTAGTTTTAATTAGTGTTAGTTTAGGTTAGTTTTTGGCCGTCAGAGTTCAAGGTCACTGTGACCTTGTCTGTCTCATTTTAGTGAATGTGATATATCAAGAACACCTTAAAGGGATAGTGCACCCAAACATGAAAATTCATCCATTATCTACTCACATATGCTGATGGAAGATCAGGTGAAGTTTTAGAGTCCTCACATAACTTGCGGAGATCCATGGGGAGAGTGGGTAGCAACAAAACTCCACCTAATGGAGGCTTATGGTGCCCCAGATTCAAACGTCCAAAAACACATAATTGAAACCACAAAATATCTCCATACTGCTCGTCCGTAGTGATCCAAGTGTCCTGAAGCCCCGACATAAAAAGTTGTTTGGAAAAACATCAGACATGGGCACCGTATTCATGTGTGTGTGTGCTTGCTTTCGCTGATCTACACGTGAACGCAGTGGCAGAGGCTAAAAACAGAGTTCAAATGACGTTTTTCTAAACAACTTTTTACGTCTGGGCTTCAGGACACTTGGATCACTACGGACGAGCAGTATGGAGATATTTTGTGGTTTCAATTATGTGTTTTTGGACGTTTGAATCTGGGGCGCCATAAGCCTCCATTAGGTGGAGTTTTGTTGCTACCTCCTCTCCCCTGGGATCTCCGGAAGTGTTGTGAGGACTCTAAAACTTCACCTGAGCCTCCATCGGCATATGGGTGAGTAGATAATGGCTGAATTTTCATGTTTGGGTGCTTTTTAAGGGAATTTCTTTAAATTTGACACAAACATCCACTGAGACTGAAGAATAAACTGTGTAGTCAAAGGTCAAGGTCAGTGTGATAAAACAAAATGTATTTGGCCACAATTCAATTTCATATTCTAATTATGACAAAACTTCACTCAAATTGGATAAAATAATGAAGTGATGGCATTTTATATCCAAAGGTCATGTGGCATCATAATGTTCTGCATAAAACACTTTTCTGGCCATTATTTAACGTCATATCTCAGAGACAGACAGGCAGAGGGTGTGAAGCATCCATGTTTTCACAGACAGGGATGTCAACTGGTGCGCTGAGACATACAAACGCAGGGCGCTAATTCTAGTTTAATGTACATTGATACATTCTGCCAACATTCTGTTTATATTGTTTCTTGTTAATGCAAAACCACACATATACAGAGTACTAATATTCACAATTCATCTGACCTTTACTTCCCCAGTGTGATCCAGCTACTCTAAAGACTGCTGTTCTTCTTGGTAGTGTCAAACAAATAAATACTTGTTGCTATGAGACGCACCCTGTGCTTTACAATCCTAATCTAGTACTTTCTTGGACAGAAATATGAAGTTAAACAATGGAAAGACATTTGGCACCAGAGGATTTGATGTATGCTTAGTTAGGTTGGTTTATTGTTATGTATTTTGACTTTGAATGTGTCTTGTTGATGTTGTTACCTGAACATGCAGTGGAAGTTTTGTGTCTTTGTGTAACACTAAAAATATCTGGGAAAAAAGGAAAAGAAAATTGGTTGTTGGTAGCATGGTTTCACTTTATTTTTTAATTAATTACCAAGCATTTTCTAGTAATACTGAGCAACTTAGGTAAATTAATTTGATGTAACAAATTCCAGCCAGCTCTAAACCCATGTCACAAGGGTGTTTTTCCTTTAGTTACAGTCACTCCTGTTGAGCTGGTACCATCTTACATCATGTTTTTATGATCCTACTGTTGATCCCACTGATCCCACTGTTCACCATTGACACTTTAAGCCTTATATGGATGGACCTGTATGCGTCATAGTAAAGTGATATATCACAGTGGAACATGTTTGATATGCTGTTTTTTAAGTGCTGTACAGCAGAAAAACAGCTGTGGCATACCAAAAAACACCAGTATCAAACCACAACACATGCCTCCTGAACAAGAGTGACACACTATCAGACTGCTGAGCATGTGTACTGTTCAGGGACTTAGTAGACGACATAGTGCACATAGGACCACTCATTTTAAAGGGAAATTTCGGTTTATTTCAACCTCAGGCACGTATGAGATCGCTGCTTGTTCTCGCGATAGTTTGGCCGCGCTTTGGAAAGCAGAGCTAAATGGTAAACAAACATGGCAGCACACCGGTAAGGTAAGCCAACACGTTTACATGTCGTTTTCTATATGTTCTCTGACATTTATCCTAACGATATGAGGCGGTCTTTGTGGAAAAAAAGCTTGTTTAGTGGACTAACTTTGCACTTGAAGGTTGCCCGTTCACTTACGTTTTAACAGGTCTGACGCTACTGTGCTCCCCGGCTGTATCTAGGCTAACAGCTAACATGCTAACTATTATTTTTATGTCACTAGTCACTTGAAACAAATTTAGGACAATAAGAGACAGGTTGAAATAAACCGAAATTTCCCTTTAAGGTGTGTGTGTGTGTGTGTGTGTGTGTGTGTGTGTGTGTGTGTGTGTGTGTGTTTGATTTACCATCAAAGCAAGATTGCAGGTACTGCCAACTAAGTATAATCTGTCAATCTGGTACCTAAGTATGCATGAACCATTTTGTTTAAACCATGATTCTGAACAACTTGAATCAACTGCACATGTTCTAAATGGGTGTCATGCTTACAAAGCTCTGTATATTTCTCGTCATGATCGCATTGTCGATCTAATATCTGAGGCTGTGCAAAAAGCTTTACCATCAAGTGTTGCAAGGTATAAAAACTTGAGAGTGTTGCCAGGTTAGTTTGACCTGGATTATGACATCTTTGCCAACATCCCCAATACACCTGACATTGTTTTTGATGATAGCCGCCACATGGAGGTCCTGATTTTGGAAGTAGGCTGTGTGTTTGACCTGTACATGGACCAGGCTTTCCATGACAAATATTCAAAATATCAACCATTACTCCAAATCATAACAAGTCTTGGTTACAAATGCAAATTCTCCGTGCTCATATTTGGAAGCCTGGGCCATGTGTATAAGTATACCACTAATGGCCTGAAGATTGCTGGCATATCTAAGCGCAGAGCAAAAAAGCTTGCTACATTTTGCTCTGTTTCTGCTGTTATAGGCAGCTTGGCTGTATGGAGGAGAAGATGCTATGTAAAGAAACATTTCCATGAGTGACCAGTATTGTCTTCTTGACCCCTTTTGTATTTGATTCCCTGCCATATTTAATGTAATTGGTGGAATCAAATAAAGAATTCAAATGTGTGTGTGTGTCACACTGTCAGCCCCTGATTCAGACAGATTACAAAAGAAACTTTTGATGACTTCTCTCTTTCTGTTGTCCCCTGTCTCTCAGGATGAACTGTTTCAAATCGTTAAGTCTAACTGCAGTGAATGCCACCGTGCTGTATGACTTTCATGATGACGATCACCATTTCTGGAGTAGGCGCAACCTGACGGTCCCACTCCCTCCATGTGTCTCCTCCTCCTTCTCTTCCCCACCTCCTAACTCCAACTGCCTGGTCTGTCATGGCAAGAAGATGGTCTTCGCTATTTGCCGTAACCTGACAAAGGGTGTGAAATTGACAATGGAGGCTGGAAGTGACTGGGTCAACCTCACGGCTACCAGTAAGAAGCTCACAGTTTTCTAAAACAGTTTGATTCCACTGAGAAAAGCTTCACTGGGTCTTCACCATTAACACAGCAAGAACAATTACAGTGCACCAGTTTAGTGGCTGATGTTTTTCTGTTGTGTCACATCAACTTAATGCTGACTAAAAAGCAGGGCTCCAGACAATAGCCCCATTTCCACCAAGCAGTACAGTACGGTTCAGTTCAGTTTCCACTGTGAAAAGTTGTGGATGGTATCAATAGAACCGTTCTGTACTGTCCCCATTTTTGGTCCCCCCTCTGTTGGGGTACCTAGCACACAGATCTGGTACTAAAAGGTGGAGCTGTGAACACTGCAGTCTGTTGATTGGTCAGTAGAGGACGGTCACTCTGCTCAGGGCTGAGTTGTGGCTGGTTTTGAGGCTCATGTAACCACTGTTTATACTGTGGATAGTTTTATTACTGTAACTATAAAATGAAAGGATGTTTTGCTGCCTCTCACAGCAGCTGGAGTCTGAGAAAAAATAATTTCATTCACTGGGTCGACTGCCGGTGACTTTTAAGGTGGAACATTTACTTATAATGTTACACACCTTAAATTTCAATATGACCACTTTAACCATTCAGTTAGTTTTTATTGTCTCTATTTGGTGACAGACACTTTTAGTAATGAGTGGATCTTCAGGTGTTTAAAAATATTGGACTGGATTATGTGAACTGCATATATTCTAATCCTCACTTGGAGGAGAAAAAAAAAGCATTGCAGAGCGTCACTCCTGTGGGCTACAGTAACACTAAACCCCTGAGCTTGCTGAGAAGGACTAAATGCACAAAGCTGCTATTTTTAAATATCCCATGGAGAGAGACTCTCACTGCAGCCTGTTCTGTTTTGTTCTGAAAATGTTGGCATGCAGCCTCGTTCTGTGGACGATAAACGAGGTGCAGACTGATACAGTGGAGGAAATACAGTGAGTGCTGGACAGAGCAGTGAGTGACAACAACCCCGTCCACATTTAAGAGTGCGGTTTGCAGTGGAAACGCTAAATGGATCGAGGGTCTAGGTACCATGTCTGAAGGGTTACTGTTGGTTCCACAGGTACTATACTAAAAGTGTTCGGTGGTAACGGGGCTTACGGCTGTGGTAGATGTGTTTGGGACGAACAGAGATCTTCCCGGGATGCCGTTGGGATGAAAACACGCTATAAACTCACTACCCACGCCTTAGAGGATGCATCATATTGTTTCCCTGATAATTCTATATTGTGAACGAATCTGCAGGAGGAGAGCTAGTTAAAAAAATGGGGTGCATCTTGCTCATGCATCGACAGTGAGTCCTTTCTAAATTTTATTTGTAAAGGGACGCAGGAGGTGTACACAGGGACATCACTGTCTGTGTCATGTTTCAAGTCTGCTGTGAGCACAATGATAATCATCTGTATCTCTGCTTGTGTAAAACGAAAGCCCAAGTAAGAAATAAAAGTCATCATGAATGTCCAGAGAATATAATCTGTAATGGAGAAAGCAGTGCCAACCCAAAATTACTTATCCCACCTTTTTAAAGCAATGCGCTATGACAACCGCTATTTTAGCAGAACCAACCAAGAGCTTGGTGTAAGATTTACGTTTTGAACTTATCGTCAGTATTTCAGCTGGTGCTAGTGTAACTCTTAAAATTTAATATTGCTTAAACTTCAGCATAATATAGAGGTTGTGTTACTTTTCTGTTGCAACCCAGTGCTGGTTCAGTAGTAAAAGAAGCAGTTAATAGCAGTAGTAGCAATAATGTCAGTAATAGTAATGACTGCAGTAGTAGAATTGCAGTTGTACCAATAAGAAAGTAACAGTTTAATAGTGGTAGCAGCAGTTATAGAAGAAACACTTGCAGTAGACATAGTAATAAATGTAATATTATATTGGCATTAAAAACCTTGGTTTCATTGTTATAGTTGTGATGTTTAACAATAAGCTCTGCTTTTTACAGGCTGCCCCAAACCTCCCTCTGATGGTGGTGAGGATGGTAAGTGTCACATACATTCATTATTTACACACTTTTCCTGTCCGATAGTCTGAACCTCAGGTGTGTTAGACCCCTCCCCCTCTGACAGGTTAAGAAAAGTGTCACGGACAATGGTGGAAGATGTTATCATTTACTTAAAGCAGCTGCGCGGAACTTTTTACCATTAATAAAACTGTCCCTAGTTCGTATCACCCCCCCTTGAAGATCCGCATATTTATTTGAACCCAACAGCGACAAAAAAGCCTTTCTCTATATGGCTATTTAGCGTAGCCTCGCTCGGGTCAGCAAACCAGAATACGGCACCCGAGGCGGAAGTGATTCTGCTCGCCCGCAGTGGCCCGCAGCGATTAAACCACAGAAGAAGGAGCCGTGTTTACAGTGTTCTTCGAGTAAGCGGTACTGAACGGGCATTGCTGAACACATAACACCTAACAGTTTTACCAGAGATGTATCTATGATGTTATGCCCAGTCTAGGGGTGTCTGGGACATGACATGAAAGGCCCCCATCTTCCCCAAGTCCCAAGTAGCCACAATGGAAAAGTCGTGCGGAATGATCAATAGTACGAATTTATTTACAATATTTAAATAACAATTAACTGAAATAATAGCTTCAGGGTGGACTAAGGCCAAAATAANGCCCCCATCTTCCCCAAGTCCCAAGTAGCCACAATGGAAAAGTCGTGCGGAATGATCAATAGTACGAATTTATTTACAATATTTAAATAACAATTAACTGAAATAATAGCTTCAGGGTGGACTAAGGCCAAAATAACAAACAAAAGCAATCCTGCCCAGGGAGTAAGTAAATAACCTAACCAAACAAATAAAAAAAAA
>NC_065515.1:11307635-11324122 GCF_006386435.1 Epinephelus moara | reverse complement strand
TGACAGTGGTTTTCCAAAGTGTTTCTGAGCCCATGAAATAATATCCTTCATACAGTCATGTTGGTCAAAGGTCACGGACATTCAGTGGTTTTCAGCCCTGTCCCTTACATGCAGAGATTTCTCCAGACTCTCTGAATCTTTTGATGATATTATAGATTGTAGATGTGAAATCCTAAAATCTGAGAAACTTGGTTGTGAAACTGTTTGACTGTCTTTTGCAAAGTGACCGTCCTTGCTTGTGAACAGCTGAGCTTTTTGAGGATGCCCCTGTATACCAGTGGCTGCTGCTGGTCTTTCAAACAGGGGAAGCTCACTTAAAATTTACATCATAAATTTAAATGAAGCCGTTTTTCAACCACACTCATGCCATAGAACCACAGCAAAACACACCTTAAAGATTTTAGATGGGTTTACAAAAGGTGAAAATGAGCTATATGGCTTATGGAAATAAGGAGCTTTGGACGGCACTCTGTCAGAAGACTCCACTCGCCGATGCCAGTGTGTATTTCCAAAGCGCTGTCAGTCACAAAGGGGTTCACCCTTTTAGACAATTCCTCCAGTCATCATGCATACACCGAGCGTCCTCTCCCGCTTACTGCTCCATTAGGTCCCAGGGAAGCTGAGCCTCCCTGGAAGTGAGGATTTTGTCGCATTTATCCAATGACCGTCTCGCTTTGCTGCATGAAAAAAACCTGCTCAGCGCTGTCTCATAGGAATGCTTGGAGGCTCCGCATCCTCCGTGCTGACACGAGAATGTATGACAGGGAGGTCACGTTTGAAAACTGGTGATAAACAGCTGACGTTTGACCATCATAGTCATGATGTTAAACGCATCCTAGCGCACGTTTAATGCAATGTAAATTCTTATTTTAATGTAAACTCAATAGTGCATATTTGACCATTTGTTCTATGAAATTTTAGGGGAAGTTCAGCCTCCCTTGTTGTCTCAGAGCAATCGCCCCTGCTGTATACCCAGTCTTGATGCTGTCACCTGTTTACCTGCGGAACATTCCTAACTGGTGTTTTGTAGCATTCAGCCACCTTCCCAGTCTTTTATTGCTCCTGTCCCAACTTTATTATAACATGTTGCAGACATCAAATTCAGACTGAGTGCATATTTTACAAAAAGCAAACTGTCAGTTTGAACATCGAACACGTCTTTGTACTGTGTTCAGTTTAATAAAGGTAAAAAATGAGCCATCTTCTTCTTTCCATTATCTTTTCATGCAGTCACACTGCTTCTAAAAAGCTTTGTGTTCTGTTACATGGGTAAAAGAATGTGTCTTTATGTCTGTAAAAACCTGAAGTGGTTTCTTGTGTTTAGCTTTTGAACAGAAGAGTGAACAAAAGAGCAAACAAAGAAAATGACTAAAGTAGTGACTGAACCTGCATCAGTGTGAACATGGACTGAAATATTTGTTTGAATCAAGTCTCATCTTAAGAAAACATTTAGCTTTCTGATAACCAGTTCAAGGAAATATAGTTTGTACTTAGTAAATGGTTTTTAAAGCGGTTTCCATTTAACTCAAGAAGTTAAGCTTAACATGCACATCTCAACTCAATCTCAGCATTACTGTTATGTGGTTGTGAAGCACAAATGGACTCACAGTGAAACTCTTGTGTTTACAGACCGGAAACTGAGGAGAGCAAACAATCAGTCGCCCTCAAGAACGGGACCTCCTGAAGGGGATCTCCTGACATCATGTTTTTTCAACTGTAAACATGATTAATATATTTTTTAACACTAGCACCCACTCCATCCACGGTCAATAAAACGAATAAAAACAGCAGTGAAGTGTGAGTGTGATATTTTACAGACCTGCTGTATCTGAGGATATCTTCATACCTTTATCTTTGATAAACAGCTGCAGCTTTTTTCTTTTATGATGCATCTCATCAGTAACACTGTCTACACAGGAGAGTCCAATGATGGCCATAGAGCTTACTGTTTTATACATTTTATGTTAAAAAAAAAAAAAGAAAGAAAGGAAATCTGGAGGAAATTTGGTGTCAGCAGTTACTCACAGGCCATGACTGCAGCCCTGACCATGTTTGCCAGCTCCAACCAACCTGTTTACTCCACTGAGCTTCTTCTGCGTCCTCCTGCCCGTCCCTGTGATCGTCTGGGTGGCTTTCCTATGAGCTCCAGGTATGTGGTACAGCACTTTGGCACCATTCCCACAGCCCTGTAATCACCATCACCAACAGGCATGAAAATCGCTCACCTATCAGCGAAATTCGCTGTTTCTAGGTGTCTAGCCTACTATTCATTACATTTTAGCCAGAGGAAAACTTTTTTAGTAGTATTGAGTGGGATTTTGTTGTTGTAGTAGTAAGTTGACTAAAAGTGCAGACAATTATATTGTGCATAAAATTAGATGCATTAGGATAGAGTCATATGCTCTTATTTTAAGTTAAATAATAAGCACGTAGCCATTTGTGGCCAATTCAATATTGCATTTATTTTATAGCCTGGAATTGCAATAACTGCTTATTTTCTTATGCAATTGATTCTGAGGACAGTGTTTGTGTAGTGTGTACAAGCATATAGACGATTATATCAATTCAATTCAAATCAAATAACTTCATTTATCCCCGAGGGGCAATTTAAGAGCAGCACACTGAGTAGTTCAGAGGAAAAATACAAAAGACATAAATAACTACAATATAAAAACAAGTTTAAAAAAAAAAGTAGAAACGTGTGGGCCGGTGCACCTGAATGTCCCTGGCTGACTTTGTGTCCCAGTCCGCCCCTGGTCTTGTCTCTTATACAACAGTTTTAGATCTAAAAGGTCAAAGGTTCACTGTTCACTGTTGCAAAAACATCAACTCAGGAACAGAAGGGTGAGTTGGTGACACTTCTTTCTTATCTGCAACTTGACTGGAGTGGAGGAGGCACACAACCACAAGGCAGTAGTTCTAGTCATGAATCATTGTAAAAAGTGGATGTGGAGAGTCTTTATTTCTTTCACATCCTAACACATCGTGAGTCATTGTGTCAAATACTTCTACCATCAGGTGACAAAAACTACATTGCAACCCATACAAAGAGAGGGCCGCTGTTTATTTGAACGGGTGACTGCCCACATGACACGTTCCAGGGAGCAGGTTAGAAAGTCTGAGGCTTTTGATGTTGAAAAACTATAGGAAGCCTATAAAGGTGGGAAGCACCACAGGCTCCACGTTACGATATTATGACGATATTTAAAGGCAGATTTATACTTGTGTGTCAGCTCTATGCAGAGCAGACGCCGTAGCCTACACATGTGGCCCATGCTGTTGAGAGCATTTATGCTTGTGCAGTGGAGTGTCTGTAGCTGGGTTTCCATTACCCTTAGAAATGTTAACGGAAACAACTGCATTTCATAAAACCTCTCAAATATCGCTAAAAAGTTTTTATGCTCTCATGAGGTGGTTTTTCATACGTGTTGATACAGATGGATGTCGCAAAAGTGTCATGGAAACACTTCTAGTGCATTAACACGTCAAGTGACCCCACTACGTCACCGGACGGGTTCTTTAACATCCGGTTTTACGGCGGCTGCCATATAACCAAAACAAAATGACACGGTATGTGTGGACAGAGGAAACCGCTATCATCCGCTGCCTTCGTGTTTTGTTAAAAATGGGCACGACAACAGCAGTAGATGCAACCAAAACCACAATGCCAACATCAATAAGTTTATGGAGTAGACTCTGGACATCCATTTTTTCTTATGAGAATTACGCAATCCCGCAAGACGGAGCTTTATGAGAATTACGGCTTAGATGTCAAACACCTTTCAGTGGAAACACCTGCAAGCCGCAATTGTACTTTATTGAAATTGTCAAGATATTGTTTTAATTTTGTGCAAAACTGTAATGGAAACCAAGTGTCACTCTGCAGTTACAACTCTAAAACACTAGTCGGTTGTGGTTTCTATGAACTGCTGAAGGTTTAGTTGATTGAAACATACATTAAACACACATTAAACATGGCTTAATAGAGACAATTTCAAACACAAGTACACAAATCAGCTTCACTATAACTCGCAGCATTCACAGACAAACACTTGTCTTTATCTGGACACATTTTCCCCACAAATACAACATGCTAACGTTATTAGCACAAGCCTATGGCATCTTGCATTGTATAAATTAGCCTAGCAGCTAGTGGACTTTTCCTCTTCTCATATAAAACCAGGGACAACAGCAACATTTAACAAAGGTAACATTACAAAATTCAGCTCCATTACAGCTCACAAACACAAAGGAAACACATGTTCCAAACAAATATATCATGCTAATGTTATTAGCACAAGCAAATGGCATTTTACATTTTCTAAATTAGCCAAGTGACGAGCAGAGATTTCCTCTGCTCATATGAAGCCAGGATAAATCAGACACAAGACTCAAGATGCTATTTTTGTGGAGGCTTTATTGTCTTCATAATTTATTGTTTCTTTTCTGTGAAATTAAAGTAAACAAAAGCTTTGTTTCCACTGAGGGAAATGGTGTCAGCTTACAAAAACAGTGCAGTTAGTTACAGTGTTGGCACCATGCTTACAGCTTGTCGGGGCTTAGCGAAAGGTCAATTTGAGGAGCTGGGAAGTCCATATAAGGTAGAATGGAGGGGCGGATGGGTCCAACAAACCCCGGACTTTCACCCGGGAGGCCGGTTTTAGCTTCTGGTATGACTGTAGAGTCAAGCCATGATGGGTTTTTTTAAACTAAACACCAGCTTGTGATCCACAGCGTAAACTGACACGCTGTCCCAGAATGTCAACAACAAACGCAGGAGGATATCTAGTGTGTAATATGTAGATGTGAAAGGCAACTGACAAAGTGGCGATATGTGACGGCTTCTGGATAAGAACAGGATGAACTGGATATAAAATTTAAAGTTATAATAATGAAAAGATAACAAAAAGGTTAAGATGCATTTTAATTTGAATAAAAATGCAAAGTACAAATTTAAGTGTACCAGTCCATTATTTAAAAAAACATAAATAATTACGATTTAAATAAAACTGGTTTCACCCTGTAAAACAGTGGAGAGGTTAACTGCTACACTGCAGCTTCACTGGAGTCGACTGCACTCATCACTCTGTAAAAACAGGAGAGGTTAAAGGTCAGCCAACTATTCAGCCAGGTTCATGATGAGAAAAACAGAAAGGATAACGTTAAGAGGACGACATGTTTCACCAACTAGTTTGTTTCAAGCCTACTTCCATCACATCCAACATTATAGGAGAGAAATAGACAAGGCAGCCTGTGTTTTCACTGTGCGCCAAACAATATGGCACCCACTTACAGCTAAACATGGCATTAAAGTCCGCTTCTTATAATATTTGAGGCAAGAAATAGGCAATGCAGTAACATGATGATCTTGATTTATATTTGATCAGCACTGCCTAGTTTACTGTCTCTTTAGATTTCCGTTCTGAGTTTTGGGGTGGTTGAGCAACAGCCCAGGGGAGCCAAGGAAACTAACCCATTGTATCTTTGTCATTTCAGCTTTGATCACATTTCGTGACGCTTAGTGATGGTTTTCTAAATATGCATGTTCGTTTTCCTGCCGCGTTAGTTTGTGTATCAATTTTGTGTATCAAACTGTTGGTTTAAACCAGTATGAATATTACTATAAAAAAATAATGTTTCAGATAATACGTCAATTATGAATCATTCATTTGATCTAGCTTCGACAGACAGCGCATCAGAGACAAGGGAGTTACGGCATTCGAGGATTGCGGCACTCGAGGATTGCGGCACCCGACATTGCCACACAGCACCACTTTATCCTGTTAAAACAATCCTAACAACTTAGATTCATTCTTATGAAAAACCCCTTTTGATCTGAGGACCCTTACGGACTAAAGGAATATGAATAACTTACAGTGTAACGTACACTGTCTTTCTTTCAAAACACACCTGTGTAAATGAATATACTAAACATACAATACGTTGGAACGGACTGAACTAACAAAATACTCACCTGTCTTTATGCTGCTGGACTGTCATTCAGTTACTGGTTATGTTAAATTTGCATTTCCATTTTTGGTAGATATGTGCACCCTGTATGCATTTGTATTTATTTAGATATTCACTCTCTCAGCATTTAATATTTTACTGTCTGTGCTTTTTATATTTTATATTTTCCAGCATTTCTTATTTAATACAGTCAATACTTTTTACTTTTAAGCACCTTGTACAAAAAATATCTGTATCTGCCCTGTGTCTGTACATATCTATCTCCAGTTGCATTCATATCACCCATAGCAAAATATCCATTGCGTCTGTACTGCTCTTACACTTAAATGTAATCATTTTACATTGCACTACCTGTGTTGTCACCCACTTAAATTTGCACTACCATCATAAACATGTCTACGGTAGTAACAGCTATCTGCAGTAGCCCTGGGACGAGAGTATCATTTCACTGCTGTGTGTTTTTATCCTTATGTTTTAATTCTTTTTACCTATTTTTTCAATCCATATGTGTATCTGTGTTTTTGTATGTGTTATGTTGTGTAAAAAGCAACTGTATCTATATATCTCGCTAGCTGTCTAGCTTGCTATCTAGCTATCTCGCTATCTCTGTACTCTCCTTCTTACCTTTCCAGGTTCTTTGGGGTTGTCTGACATTTCCTGCGTTTGCAGAAAGCGACCAATAGAACAGTCATGATGAAGAGGAAGAGGAGGAGGAGAATGGTCAGCCACACTTTCCAAGCACCTATCACACAGAAGAAACGTCAAAGACACGAGGAAATTTTAGGAGCTGTAATCTCAACATTTAACGTAAAGGTGGTTAATTTTTATGTAATCATTTTTTCTTTGGTCATTTTATTGAGTCATTGTTTATGCTTTGTGCCGTTCAGTGTATAATAAAGTCCCATCAGAGACAGTACAAATAAACATGAAATAAATGAATTAATTACCGTAAAACTTCAAGTAAACGCCCAGTCCCTTTTACTAGCCCAGCGTGGCTACACATTTTGACAAATAAAGGCCTGTCTCAATCAGAGGCCTGGTCTGGTTACCAAGCTGTTCATTTTTATAGAAGTTCTTCAGATGTATAAAACCAGATTGTTGACCACCCACTTGAGCAAACTTTAGTTAGCTGCTTTGGTGGCATGTACAAATAAACTCTCACCGGCCACTTTATTAAGTACACCTGTTGAACTGCTTGTTAACGCAAACTGCTCATCAGCCAATCACGTGGCAGCAACACAATGCATTTAGGCATGTAGACGTGGTCAAGACAACCTGCTGAAGTTCAAACTGAGCATCAGAAAGAGGAAGAAAGATGATTTAAGTGACTTTGAACGTGTGAATACCAAAGGTCACTGGGTCTGCCGTGAATAGAAGCGTGATCAGTATTACTTACCGGTGTCAGCGTGGTTTCCAGACCAGTCATTTGTGTCTAAAAGAGAGAGTGTTGGTTTCAGAGTCAGCTTCAGCAGATGTTCCACTGCATCCGTGCATCACATACACAAATCAGATCTAAAAGACACTCACCATCACCAAGAAGTGTGGGACATCTTGCTGTAAAACACACATCACAGTAGTTGTGAACAGTTGTTATTTAGAGGCTGAACACCTGATCTGATTTATAATGAAACCATGTTCTGTTTTTCATGTGAGGGGGCATGACTGATAAAACGTTTCTGTCAATGATCCCACACTTTGGATTTCCTGCCTGACATGTTATTAACTAGCCTGTGGAATAACCGCAGGTACCAGCCCTGGAAATTAACCTGACTCCTGTCGGACTGCTGAGCGTGGCCACTTCCTGTGTCTGTCCTTTCAAATTAAATTCCCACATGGTCCAGTCACATAGGTTTTGATTTGTTTTGACAAGGTGCAGCTCCAAATAGAGTTTCACAATTTGTTTTGTTTTGTTTTTTTGTTGTTGTTTTTCTCTGACTAAGCAACCAATGAAATCTTGCCGACTAATGATCTTTCTGGTCGACAAACATTTGGTTGACTATTCGGGGGCAGCGCTAGATTGAGGCAAGGAGGGTGGAAAACTGAAGTTGCTGTGGAAACTGGTAGCTGATCGGCTCTGAAAAAGGAAAGTGATGTGGTTGTGTTTGCGACAGTGGCACTTACAATAAAACCACTTATAAACACCAAAGTTGTCTGTTTCCTCTTTAACATGAATACTGGGCCTCCAGAGGAACCCTCGCCAAACTGTTGGTACATTTTACTTTGTATTGTTAACTCTGCTCGAGCTGCCAGATGAACTGTACATTTTTTTAAATGTTGGAGGGATCACAATTGTTGAGTTAACTCAACATGAGACTTTACCATAGAGTAAATAAACCTCAGTCATACTGCAGCTCTTACCGCTCTTCATCAGGTCTATTGGTTTACCATCTCCCTCCATCTTCAGCGTTGCGTTCCTCAGCAGCTTAGAACAAACGGCGTGGACAAACTGGTTGAAACACACCACACAGCCGGAGGGTGGAGGAGGGGAGGTGGAGGAGCAGAGTGGAGGAGCACCACTCCCTGAATACAGGTGACCTTCTGCACTGCTGTCATCGTACAGCACATCCACGCTGCTGACATTTAGGTCAACAGGTCGGAGACAACTGAAAGACATCTGTGGAGAGACAGAGGCTGTGAAAACCTGAATTATCAGGATTTAAAATGAAAACAAATCATCTCATGTTTTAACTAAAATGAGTCCTGATAAATTCTGATCTTAATCTGTGGTTCACAAAGCCAGATACAGTGAGTCATTGTAGTTGTACTGAACAGGAGGAAGAGGTTCAGGCATCTGTAACACTCGGACACAGGATTGGTAAATGATGCAGTTGTGAAATGTGATTTAGAATTTGTATTTGAGTGAAAACAGTGAAACTGTGCTCAGAGCTCAGCAGCCTGGAGTTTTGTTCTTGATATACAAGCTTCAAGTTTTCAGAACTGTGTGCGCAGTTTCATATTTTTGTGTGTACAATGGAGAAAAACTGTTAGATGACGCTGCCTAAGCAAACCAGAGGTGAACAGCCCCTGTAGTTTAACCCGAGCAGATACAGTGTAGATGTAAGGCCGGATCAGACTGCAGAGTACCTGTGCTGTGTCTCAGATCACGTACTTCCGTTAGTACACTTCCAAAAAAAACACATGTATTTGTACAATGCAGCGACGTTCACGGTGGGTTTAAAGACAGTTTAAAGCTAAGTTAGGTCAGGGTTAGAGCTGGCCCATGGCACAGGCAGTATAGGCGAATGCTCAGGGCGCCATCATCCATAGGGGGCGCCACAAATGGGGGAAGAAAAAAGATTATCTTTTGTTATCTTTTAATAATACTATTACTACTAGTATTTTGAGGTATGACATGAGGCCACACCAACATAACTACACAGCAAAGCTAAATGATACAGAGGCCTTTTCCCCCCACCTCGATACACTTTACCTGCCCTATGGGAGGCAAGTTTACCTTCGTCACGTGAACCCAGAGACACACTGTATCGTTCTCATGTCAAAACATCAAATGCTCTGTGCCCACTCAACTTCTGGACTGTACAATTTCTAAATGTTGGAGGGATTACGATCATTGAGTTAACTTCTGACCTTTGGATTGTATGAACTTGAGATGTCATTAAAGAGTAAAAAGTTAAAGCATACAGATTTTCATTATAAATAAACAGGAGTAAAAAAAAATGTTGGATAAAAACTCAAAGCTTAAGTTTGTTACTTTAAAAGTTTGAAAGGTAGGAATAGGTGCCACACAGGAAACAAAGCAGCAGTTAACATTGTGTCATTGATGCTTCTTTAGAAACCAGTATGGCAGAGTGAGGCACGCCTGAACCCCCCCACCCCCTCAGTATGAATTATCCACTCAACATGAAACTGTCATACCATGGTGACCATTTAACATGACCCAGATATATTCATAAATTGATTCAAATAGTAAACTGTTGCATTTTCTTTCAGTCATTATTACCTTAAATGGTAATAAAGCACATTTTCCACATGAACTTCGGTGTGTTAATTAAATCTGTGGTGATGCAAACTGAATGGAAATAGCTCATCCTTACAACTCTCAATCTAGGCGAGGTTAAATTTTGGGATAGCGCCCATATTGGTAACATGCAAACTAGAGGGCATAAATGAAATAGAATATGATTAAAAAAGAAATCATAAATATGTGTATTGTTTCCAATGCTTAAAAAAATATGAAATAGACACTAAGTTTGCCAAAAAAAAAAAAAAAAAAAAAAAGCTTAAAATTTTTTTTTTAGGTGGCCACCATCTTTGAAATATACTAATGAGGGGATCGGATGCATCCAGGCATACAAAAAAAGCATTCAAACATGTTTCTTAAGGTCAAAGGTTATCCACCAAATTACCTTTGAAAAGAACCAGCGTTGGCAATTTGCCACCAAGAGTAGCCACTGGGACCAACCACAGACAGTCTATGGGACTAACTAGCTTACTGCTACTGCTGCTATCTCACAGGAAGTTGTGCCCGTAATCATTCCTACAGTAGTGCCCTCAGGAATAAGGTTGATAGCTAACAGTTTTTAGGTGGCAGCCATATTGGATTTTGCCAGCATGAACATCAGAATGCCAGTCTGTGACACCCACATATCCAAATGTCTTCTACATATGTTCAGCTGTAAATGTACCAGATCTGAAAAATAAAATGAATGACTGGCCAGTTGTGCTGCCTCACTAACAGGTAAAGCATCAAGTCAAATTATATTCACAGTGTGTTTATTTTTTTTAATGACACCCTTTCTTTATTCTTAAAAATAAGTTTTCTCAGTTGTAGCTCCAGCAGCCCTGCAGCCTGCTTGAAAGATCAACCTCATTGTTTCATCAGTTCACCACCACACAAGCACTCAAGAGGAAACAGATTACATGAAGAGGAAAAATTGACTCGTCAAACTTTTTATGTTGAGTCTTCTTCTCAGGACTTCATTCCCTTGTAGTGAGTCCACTCTGTCTGTTAACTGCATCAGTCTGTTTTATATCATTAAGAATGTCAAGATTTAATATCAAAGAATGGTAAGAAATGCAAACTCACCTCTGCAGCTGCACTTCTGATGATTCTCAGAAATGCCAAGCAGCACCCGCACACGTCTTTGTTATCTGTTCCACTGCTCTCTCACTTCCCCTCAGTAGTCTGACAGAGAAACCACACCTCCTGTAACACCTATTTTATGCTTTCTTCCTTTTTTTTTTGTGTTGTGCCCCACACTTCACAAAACCACATGTGAACTCACTTAAAGTGTACAGTCTCGATTAACTGTGGGAATGATTTAGATTGACAGATGGCAAACCAGCAGGAGCAGAGAGGAAGCTGCTGTGTGTCTGCGGCTGCAGGACAGGTGACAGTCGACCCTGTCAAAATACTCAAATAAAAGTACCCCAGAACTCACAGTACTTTAGTAAATGTGCTTAGTTACTGTCTGCCACTGTCTGAAACAACACTTTAATACTAACAGAGATGGTTTTTTTATATTTAGGGCCTGAGCACCGACCTCAACGGGAGGACCCTATAAAAATGCAGGGAATTTTTAATATTATTAGGGCCCGAGCAGGAGACCTGCGATGTCCCTATTGTTTTTCGAATGATTATTATTATTTTTATTTTTTATTTTTTTTCTTTGTCCAAAAGGATCGCATTTTTCACTGCCTGTACATACCTCAAAACTCATGAAACTTGGAATGTAAGTCACACCTGGCGAAAAATTTTATAATCTATTGTCGTCCTGAATTTCCACCACTAGGTGGCGCTATAATCAAGGAGTTTATAATCAAGTGCGTTTTGGCTCATAACTCCCATATACTTTGTCGCATATTCAAAAACCTCATATCCACGCGTTCAGTGAATTGTGCTGAATCTCGTGATATAGGCCACGCCCGTTTCCGCCTACCGTTTTTTTCCCGCAAATTCGCAAAATGTAGCAAACCTACTTTTTCGAACTCCTCCTAGGCAATTTCACCGATTTGCACGAAACTTTGTACACAGCATCTGTGGACCCTCCCAACAAAAAGTTATTAAAAGAATTTTGATATTCCAAAGAATACTCAAGTTATTAAATAACAACTTCCTGCAGATTTCGTTCTAAACAGGAAGTGTTGCACATCTCCACACTGGTGTGTCCGAATAACATGAAACTCAGTTTACTACTTGCCCATGAGCCCCTGAGGCTCAGTGCAAAATTTCGGGTGATGACCACAAGGTGGAGCTCTTTAAATTGAAGTATTTTATATCTCAACATCGGTTGGGCGGATTAACACGAAACTTGGTATAATTATTGTCAATGCCCTCCTGAGGATATCTGACGAAGGACTTACCGATCCGCCACTAGGTGGCGCTCTGGTGGCCGTCTAATTTAATATTTGGCACTGTGCCAACACCATAACACTCATGGAAATAAAATTGATAGGGGTGGTATAGACTGGCCCCTGTAACTCACACACCAAAAATGACCAGCAGGTGGCGCTATTTTCAATGCAAAAGCGTTTTTGGCTAATAACTCCCACATAATATGTCGCACATTGTTAAACCTTCTATTTACGTGTTCTCTGAATTCAGCTGAATTGTGTGGTGTAAGCCACGCCCACTTTCGCGGTAACTTTCCAATCGCTAAATTGTGACAAATGAAAAACCTACTATTTCAAACTCCTCCTAGGCGATTTGACCGATTTGCACCAAACTTTGCATGAAGCATCTGTGGACCCTTCTGACAAAAAGTTATTAAAAGAATTTTGATTGTCCAAAAAACGGCCAAAATATAAAACAACAAATTCCTGCACATTGTTTTCAAAACAGACAGTCTTTCATATCTTGACCAAATACAGTCCGATTACCACAACACTTTTGCTAATTGTGTTTTATGGCCCGATGAGGGTTTGTGCAAAATTCGGTGCAAATCGGCCTATAGGTGGCGCTCTGGTGGCAGTCTAATTAGTGTGAACAGAAGTAAATTGGAAAATCTTCAAATCCTCTTCAAAACTCATCGACTTTCAACCTCTTCTTGTCCCTCATAATTTGAGCTAGAGACACCATGTCAACTTTTAAAGAGTCAGAAGACCTTGAACTATTGGGCATGTATTCAGCTTCTACTTTTTGGAAAAATACATACGTAGGCAGCATGCCCCGACGTGCGTGGACTGCGAGGGCCCGTTCACCGCTGCTTGCAGCTTTAATTATTAATATTATTATTATTATTATTATTCCTCCAAATGAATTGCCTTTTTGGGGGGCTTAACATACTCGAAAAGTCATGAAACTTTGCGCATATATCAGAACTCGGTTCTAATACTTGGGTGCCAAAAAAAATGGCTCAGTAGCACTCCCTCCAAAATTTTGACGAAACAGCCCCCGAAACTGCTTTCATCTACATGTATGAAACTTGGTAGGCATATGTAACACTCCAAGGTGTACAAACAAGCCTCTTGGAGCCATACTCTAAACCCAACAGGAAGTCGGCCATTTTGAGTTTACTGTGCAATTTTGGTGCATTTTCTAGCGGTCCTACTTTAACGAACTAATGTGGAATTAATAAAGAGGGCTCCCACGGTCATGTAATGCCTTGAAAAGTTAGGAAATTCGAAAAACCAGGCCTTGAAAATGGTTTGGAATTTTTTTTTTTTAAAGATATTTTTTGGGCATTTTTGCCTTTAATGCATAGGACAGGCAAGTGTGAAAGGGGGAGAGAGAGAAGGGGGACGACATGCAGCAAAGGGCCACAGGCCGGACTCGAGCCCGGGCCGCCGCGGCAACAGCCCTGCACATGGGGCGCCCGCTCCACCCACCAAGCCACCAGCGCCCCAATGGTTTGGAATTTAAAGGATGTTTTGGAAAAGTTTTGGATATACACTGTTCTGGCTATTGTTCACAATATTTAAAAAAAAAAAAAAGTTGAATGTTACTTGAAATATGTTCCTCTTTTACTAAGAGTGCTTTCACACCTGTCTTGTTTGGTTCGGTTCAATTGAACTCAAGTTGGTTTGCTCCCTAATTGCGGTGTGTTTGAGCAGGTGTGAACGCCGCAATCGCACTCGGATGTGCACCAAAACAACCGGACTGAGACCGCCTTGAAGAGATGGTCTTCCTTAACCTAACCACGTGTTTTTGTGAAACGTCAATTGGTGGTGTTGTACCGACGTAGTGTATTTATTTTGAAAGAGACATATGTTAACGTTAAATTTCTTGTGAAAACGGAAGTGTATCTTGAAAGAAGAGAACTTGACACGGTGTCCCAGAACGTCAACAACCAACGTACCCAGGGTACCTTGCATGTCATATGTGGACGTGGAAAGTCCATGACCAAAACGTGACAAGGTTGGAGTGAGAATGTGTTGGAGCTGTAGTCAGCTGATTGGTGGAAGTGGTGGGAAAAAGACAGAACTGTGAATGGATATAGCCGAAAGAAAGTCTTCCTGGTTGAACACAGACTTATTTGATTGGATGTCTAAAAACCAATCACAGTTTGCCACATCATCTAAAGTGGACTGCAGTAGAGCCACGCCCCTTTTTCAACAAGCATGGCTGCCCATGAAGCAAGGAGGAAGAGTAAGACACATTTCACTCTCTGAATCCTACTGTAAAAGAACAAAATATGTGTTGTGAGTAAACATGAGATGTTACAGTACTTTTATACTACAATTAGTTCCAGACAGGCAAATTGATTGGACACCAAATGAGCACTGATATACAGTATAGAGTGCTCCAGGGGTGACGTTGTAGGCCGTCAACCTGGTTCCCTCATCAGAAAATAAGATCTATGTCAAACAAATGTTTATGATACTTAAATGTTCTGTTCAGTAAGATAGTCTCCACTAATAACAACACTTTTATGGTTTTTGAAGCCTAAATGTGATCATCAGAATTAAAAAGCTAATGTTAGGCTGTAAACAAACAACACCACAGTCACATGACTTAATGTCACCACCAGGGCCCTGTTTCAGGAAGCAGGCTCAGCAAACTCTGAGCCTGCTTCCTGATCTCCGGGTTGACTGAGCCTGAGCTGAGAAACACTGAGTTTTCGGTTCCAGAACAGCTGATCACAGTCAGCTCAATCAACTCTGAGTATGTTCAGCCTGAGAGAGGCGCGTTCATGGCGAGCACTAAAAGTAATGTGATGAGTTAATGTGTCGAATATACAGAAAATATAGAAACATTACACAGAGTTCATATATTTTAATATAATTTGCTGTATCCTCTTATTCAGCTGTAATCTGATGGACCCCAAACACACTGGGCAGTGACTCAACATCAAACACAAAGATATTAAACAGACTGGTAAAAGTTTTGCTTATACTTTATTTATTCTCTCAATATTAGGCTGAGGTTCATTGGATTGCTGAACTGCTGTGAAATGACTTCTGGTTCACATAATCTCCTTTATGCTCAGATGGAGCTATTATGGGGTGTTGCATCAGTGACTGATCACGGGGCGTCCACTCCATCCAGTAAACCACCGATACTCCCGTTGCAAATTCTTTGATAATCAATTCTGATTTATGTCCAGGGAAAACCACAACAACGGGCAAAAGTCTTTTCAGAGCCAGAGTAACTTTTCTTACAGCTGACAAACCGCTGTCTCTCTGATGTGTTCAGTGTCTCTGATGTTATAAAGAAAACTGCCGCTGCTGAGGAATCAAAGGGCAATGCATAAAATGTGCTCCGACGATAATGTAAATCCACGATGAGTAATATTTGATATATCTGGGTGGAACAGATTGTTAAGATAAATGATAGAGTGTGAGGTGAAATTCTATCTTTCATAGAATTCTCCAGGGAGAAATCGCACCTTCTCCTACGCAACAGCCCCTGAATAGTAACATGACTCAGGGTTTCGCTGAACTGGCTTTGTGAAGAGTTTCCCTCATCTCAGGCTCAACATACTCAGAGTTTTCACTAACCCTTCTTTCTGAAACAGGGCCCAGAATGAGTGTTTGGCATGATGACGTTTTGTGGTGTTGTTAGTTCCTGCCTTTTTTAAGACGCATAAAAGCTTCAAAATTCAAAGTATGTATTTTAGAACAAAACGTTAATGCTCTTCAGTTTGTGTTAACCACAGACCTTATTTCAGACATCTAACCAAAAACACACCGAGATTAAGACGAGGGAACCGGAAGTGGTAACTCACTTCTGGGTGTCAGGCAAGGAAATTATAAAAGGCTGTAATTATCTTCAGAGTCACAGCTGTGTATTCAGTATGACAGCATGGCCTCAGGTGTGATACTGCTGAAATACATGTCAAATAATTAACACGACAGATTTACAGCATTTACAGTTTTTCACTATTGTGAAATTCTGATTTGATTTTCTAATGCTAGAATCAGTGTATAATGCATCTTGCTGATTATGTCCACAGAATATTTATCTCAGGAGGGTTTCAACAGACTGTTTTCCTACTATATAATGACGAAACCTCTGTCTGTGTCTCTGTTCCACGTTTTTCTCCTCACTGACTTGGTCAATCCATGTGAAATTTGGCACAGTGGCAGAGGGTCATGGGAGGATGCGAATGAAGCAA